>NW_017535297.1:441308-590479 GCF_001853355.1 Bactrocera latifrons
TCCGTTTGAAGGTGAGCTAAAGTGAGAAGGCGAAACATTCCCTGCATAGGGTTGTGCGCTGGGTTTGGGACCCGCCACGTAAAAAAACCACCCCAATGACAACGCAACAACAGCCTCGGATGAGAGACCCCACTTTTTGAGTTTTAGTTTATAGAAATTCTTATTCTACAATAGAACTTTTCGCATACCATAAAGTATATCGTGAAGTGTATAAACAACTTTTTTCGGAATTTTTTGATGACATCTGTCAGAGAAATAGCTGGGTGAATGAGATGCGTTTTTTTCATTGGCGGACATTGGATATTTCTCATGTTTGGATCAGCTGAAACACAAAAACCCAATTTATTCTTAAAACATACGTGAATGGTTATCGTCCCTACTAGAGTCATGAAAAATGTTTATAAATAAAAAAGTAATTAACATTTTTTTTTTTAATTTTAAATAATATTGAACCAAGTGAGTGGATGGTGCGCCAACTGCAAAGTCATGGTTTGGTGCTGTATCATCAGAAACGGTGTATGTTCTCTGGTACGATGGGAGTATGCATAAGTACAACAAAATTGGCGAAAGTCATCGAAGATTTGAGTCTTCTTGGTGAAAAAACGCGAAACAGGCGGCTTGCCTTGTACAAGATTGGGTAAAAACTAAAAGAGTTTAATAAGTGGTTGGAGTGTACCTAAAAAGTTCGGAACGTAATATCCCCGTATTAAGGTTACAATTAATTAAAAAACATATGGAATCATAAAAATGGTTGTCTATTTTTATATCCGGCTCCATTTAATATGTATTACAGTATTGCTCGTTACTGTACATCGATATTTGTACATATAATGGAACCCACATTTTTATGCATTTGCTCCTGTGGGTTCGAAAATAATTTAATAATTCATTGTCAGCACAACATCACACATTTTCGTGTTATCTGCTTTGTCGACTGGTGGGCATAATTATGATATATGAACCCTTGCAGTACACACCAAAATATGTACCTTTAATGCATATAATTTCATTGAGGACTGGTGAAGTAAGGAGGTGCAGAGTTATAACGTGACAGGCAGTGTTGAGGGACAGTTCAAAAGTGTGGAGAGTAAAATAACTATATACTCGCTGCGAGTATGTATGAAAGAAGAAATTACGACCATGAAGTGCCACAATGAAGTCATATGCAGAGACAACGGTGTGAATAAGGAGGAAGAGTAAAACTGACCAAACTCCAACGCAAAAGTTGAAACGTTGAAGGTAGTTGAGCAATGCAACGAAATTATGTCGGTTGCTTTTCGTTGGTGACAAACACATTTTTTTTTTGTAATTTATGATGCGACATTTTCATCAGCAATTCATTGAATTTTTGCTGCCAAAGATGCCTCTGTTGATTTTCTGCCTCTGTACAAGTATATTTGCGATATCGCCAAAAGGGACGACATCAATTCTCCACCGCACGGTCAGGCAACAACAAAAATTATGGCAAGACTACCAACGTGCCATGGGGCAGTGGTACAAAAGACAAAGGAGGCAATGCGAAATTCTCTCATATTAATTGATGCAAATGTGCAACACGACTGCCAACAGACTGTAAAAGCGGCAAAAGTGATATGCAAGCGAAATGAAAAATGTTTGTTGCATGAACAGGATATGCGGTGCCTGACACCGACAACGCTGCGGACGTGTATGGTGATATTGAGGCTGTTTTGGATGGCTAGCTGGCTGGCTGGCTGGTTATGGCTGATGTTGCTGCTGCTGATGATGATGGTGGCAGTGGTTGGAAAGTACTAACAACTGTCTGCTGCACATGCGTATCGCGATAATAAATCAATTTTCTCCATACCAATGTGTGGCATGGTGAATATGTAAAAAGAGGAAGGCGCTCAGTATGTAAGTGATTGTATGTATGTATGTGCTTTGTACCGCTTCCTTTGTATGTAAGTATGTACGATGGCTGATTGAAAGTTGTGGCATGCAACATGCCAGTTCAAAGTGGCAGCTAGCAGGCAGCAACAGATAATTTGATTGCTTTGTAAGCAATTTGACATGCATCATATACACGTAGGCACCATACCAATACCACCAGCACGTGCACACACACACACGTATGCATATAAGATCGAAATTATCGGGAAGCTGGTTGTAGCTCAACATGTTGTGTGAAAAAAGCAGGGTTGCATTCGAGTGGCTCACATATCAAAATATACATATAATTTATAATTGTATACATGCATCTGAATTTATGCAAGCACTTTGCCACGTTGCAAGCTTGAATAGCCCCAATTACGCGCTGCATGCCGGCTCATACTAATTCGTTGTTGCCCGGATACTAAGTGGCATTCAAGTAGATACTCAACGCTCATGTTAATGATAATGACGATTATGCCAAACACTCACATGCTAACATATTTAGTCAATGGGGTGCATATGTACCTACAAATGCATCGGCGTTTGCCATGATAAATGAACTTTGGGCGGGGTTTGAGGAAAATTCGTCACATAGGCAGTACAATTATGTAATGAACTTTATATCTTAGCGAAAGTTGAAATTTTGGTTAGGGCCGTCAAAGGTTGAAGCTATGGACCTACTGTTTGCATATAGCTTAATTTGGAATTTAAGAGATGCAAATCTAGGTCTACCATGGTGTAGGTGTAATATATTTTAAACTTTTATGTAAGGGATTTGTTAAAAACGAAGGCGTGTTCTTTTCACGTCATCATAAAATTAAAAAAGAAAGTTTAGACTCCACTCCAAAATTGGGCTGCGAACCTACAACCTATGTTTGGTAGTCACGCACGCAAAGCACTCGCATATATGTAGGTAGCTCTCGCCTTATAAAATGCAATTGCATATCAATCCCCCTCTCGTCTGTATGTATTTATGATTGAAGCACGTACACGGCAGTGCGGTGATGACTGCCATGGGTCTGGTGCGCCGCCAGGCTGCTCGAAATCTATTACACTCAACGTATTTCATGTTGTAAACAGAATTAATTATGCACTTTAATGCAGCATGCAGCCGCTGCAACAACAAGCGTATGCAAAAACACCCATGCCGCTTGCCACAAAGCTTGCGCACGAAATTATTATTACGCCAATTGATGCAAAGAAAATTTATTATTAATATGCAAGAGCACATGTACACACATAAATTGCCAGGAAAAATGCGTTGCCTTGCATGCAATCACACCAACTGTATGCATGTGATACGTTGTTACACAAACAGATATATATACACACTTAACGTGGCATGGCCCGTTCAACTGATTTATTTTGCTGTTGGTAGCTACGCCGCATGAAGCGAAAAACGTGCAACATGCAGCACGATACTGCAGTTGCGGCGGTGGTGGCTGTTGGGGGCGGTTGCTGGCTTGACGTTGGCAAACGCAAAGTGGCTTACAGCCTACACCTTTGCCGTTCGCCCGTCTACCAGTCTGTCCGTCTGTCTGTCGGTGCAGCAGTGACTCGGCACGTCAACGCGTTGTATGCAATTTCCGTTTAAAGCCGTGGCTGCTCAATCTTCGTTCAGATATTTTTTCTTTCAATTTTATTGTTGCTGTCAAGCGCGCGTTGCACAGTAGGTTCTTTCCTTTATAATCGCGTCACAAACGAATACTTCAGTATTGATGATTTTTATAGGGCTATCTTGGGAATGGAAGAAGTGGTTTGTTCGAATCGGAACAACAGCGGGAATGTGTGCCCTTTAAGCTTTGTCGACGTATGGAAGCGAGCTCTTCTCCGTATTGAAAAAAATTTCAAAAAAACAGCTTCAGGCGGTGATTCGATTATTGTTTTCGGAAGGTGAATCGCGCAGTGAAATCAAATATTAATTTTATGTCGACCATCTAAAATTTATATAATGAGTTGCAAAACTGTCGCATATCGATTTTGTGATCCACGATCTCAATATAAGGGGCCGGAGGTAGATAAGAAATGAGGCATTTCTAAGGAATCACCTTTATTGGGGTTTAAAAAATTTGAACTCCATCGAGTATTTGGATTTTTGCCCGGTTCAACAAAACGGTTTCACTTAGCGAAGAAATAAGTGCCGAAACAGATTAGAACCTAGGCATTTCTAAAGAATCACCTTTTCTGGGATTCACAAAGTTTGCTCTTCATCGACTTTTGGAACGCTTCGACGAAACGGCTTCACTAAGCAAAAGAAAAAAATTTGTTCTACCTTGACAACCCACTGGCTCACATCTCCGCTGTGGCCATTTAAAAATTTGTCGATTTGGACTCCGTTTTTATTTAAAAAAGTCATTTGTTAGAAAAAATATTCGTAGTGTGAGGTGGTTATTACAACCACAAGAGCTATCTCCGAAAACATACTTGTATTTTTGAGACAAATGAAAGAAGTTTGAGCACAGCGTGATCAAGTGCATCATGATAAACTAAGACTATGTCATGTATATCATATTTTTAGGGGACTGAAATGTTTGGTCTCCTTTCATATTTCCATTCCTTTGAGTCTATTGATTTCAACATTATTAAAAAATCCAAAAACATAATATTTTATTTCTAGAGTGGGACTGTGATGGTCAACATTATTAAAAAATCCAAAGCATAATATTTTATTTCTGTGGTGTGACTGTGACTTAAGGTTGTCAAATTTAACCGGGATTTTTCAATAGGGACGTTACAAAAGTGGACCGATAGGCCTGCCACTTCATCATGAAAAGGGTAACGATCCAACAACGAATCGAAATTATTAAAATTTTCTACCGTAATTCGGAGTCAGTGGCCTCAACTTTAAGAGCGCTATGGCCGTCATAATCGTCTTGTCAGATCAATAATTGAGCGTGTAGTGGAAAAATTTGAATCGACATTACAAAATGTTCTCTTCCCAGGATGACAAAGAAGTACCCATAGTGTTGATCCCGCTGGCGCATCAATTAAGGAAGTCCCAAATCAGTCTCCCACACGACGTTCTCAAGCGTTGGGCAACCATGTGACGTCGTTCTGGCGAATTTCGTGAAAAGATTTTGGCCTACATTCTTACAAGATCAAATTGATGCAAGAACTGAAGCCGCTTGACCAGCAGAATCGTCGTATGTTCATGAATTGGGTTGAAAAAAATCATCTTCAGCGATAACTCTCATTTCTGCCTGAACGGCTTCGTTAATAAGTAAAATATGAATTATTGGTCAGGCACTAATCCACACGTACTCCATGAGTCACCATTGCATTCCGAAAAACTTAGGGTTTGGTGCGGTTTATAGACCTGGGGCGTCATTGGGTCGTACTTCTTCCGTGATGATCAAGACAGGAATCGCTACCGCCCAATGATAATCGAATATTTTTGGCGCAAATTGAGTGATATGGACAATATGTGGGTCCCACAGAACAGTGCCATAAGTCACACAACGAATGTCACAATCAATTTATTGAAAACCAAGTTTGGTGAACGTGTTATCTCACGAAATGACCCAGCCAATTATGCGTTTCGGTCGTGCGATTTGACGGCGTTAGATTATTTCCTGTGGAGCTACGTCATGTCAATAATCTATGCCAAGAAGCCAGCGACGATTGATGAACTTCGTACGAACATCGAATGCTAAATTGCAGCAGCCGATTTACGCTTGAAAACCGTCGAAATTTGGGTTCAGCGTCTAGACTTCTGCAAGCGTGCCGTGGCGGTGATGCAAAAGAAATCGAGTTCCATCGAATATACCTTCATAGGAACAAAGAATTACATTGATATCCCAAACCGTTTTACCGTGGAATGCATGGTATAGGATGATGTTACGATAAAATATTAGCACTCCGAAAGCCAAACCTTTATCCAGTGAAGTAAGGGTATCTTCCATGGCTATGAAGTCTTGAAGAAATCACGAAGGGATAAATGTTAACCAGTTCGTCAGCACTTGCCCACTGTCCATTTGGAACACGAAGGCCCGCATATTCCGCCGCCTACCTGCTGCCAATGTTTCGCTTTTCGGGGGGCGTTGCTGTTGCATTTTGTGATTGATTGAGACTGCACTCTTAGATTTAAACCTGCTGAGCACTGCAGCGTGGCAGTGCATGCGGCAATAGGCAATTGCCTAATGGGAGGCAAAAGGAGCGCAAAAGAATATGTACGTGCAAGAAAGTCGTTAAGCGGCAACAACAGCAAATTGCAAATTGTGCAAAGTGTTTGATTAAGGAGGGGAAACCATTCACGCTAATAATATTTTATGGACACGGATACGCGCACAAACGAACGCGCTAACCTGCTGCAGCAACTTAATGCATACGAATATAAATGTGAGTTCGCGTGTCGGCCGGTGCGCTTTGGTGTTTGCACTCACTCCATTCCGAGGCGAGTAGTGGTAATTGATGGCGTTGCATAAATATACCGCACAATCGATTTGCTGACTGCAGTTAATTTGTTGATGCCATAGCAATTGAATTGAACGCTCTGGCTAGTGCGCTCGCTACGGATCGAAAGCGCGTTTAAAATCGAACTCTCAGTGCTTGCTCTTAACAACCGCAACGCACTTGTATGTGTGTTTGTGTGTAGTGCTGCCTCTTTTGTACGTCTGATTGTTGCATGAATGTTGTAATTGCAGTTGTTGCGCATAATTCATGAATGTAGGCAGTCTCGGCAGATGCTTTTGATTCCCATTGCACTCTGTCGTATTGAAATATGTGAGCTCATAACTTCGCAGGCACATGACTTATGTACATGCGATTTTGTAATGAATAACTATTAAAATGGTTGTTCCGCAGCAGAATGATAAGTTAATCATAAGTTTTCAACAATTAACAGCTAATGGTATTAATGAAGGTGTCATAAGGATAAGCTTGTTTTATAAGTGGTGCTATTTTTATAGTTTATATATATATAAAATATATTTTTATACTCTTGCATTATGAGAAAAGTTGAAATTCATCCGTTCGACCGTGTAGTCTGTAACTTGAGTACAAATTAAGATATATCGATGGAACTTAGTATGTGAGTTCCTAAGTAAAAAAAAATTTCGAGTTCATAGATAGGCGCAATCGGATCAATGCCACGCCCACAAATCGCCATTAACCGAAAACTTATAAAGCGCCATAACTAAGCGATAAGATATAAAACTCATATTTGGCACAGGGAATCGCAGTAGCCAGGGGCACCGGTGGGAAAAATTTGTTGGTCCTTAAAAGGTTTAATATGCACATCTACTAAACTGCTTAAGCTACAACAACCAGAGCTGAGTATAAATGTTATAAGGACTTCTAGCGACAGTGTGAAAATGGATGAAATCGGAAGATAACCCCGCTCACTCCCCATACAACGGCACTGGTAAAAAGTACTAAAAGCGCGTTAAATCAATAACTAAATACGCCAGAGACAGTAAATTTGTACACCAAGATAGCATGAGAGAGCTTAATAGGAGCTGGTTTGCAAATTGGACGATGGGCGTGGCACCGCGCACGTTTTGCTGAAATCCTGAGGGAAATTTCGAGACCCGAATAACCGATTTCAACAAAAGTAAGTGCGAGCATTGCTTTAATCTTATGTCAAATCGGACAACAACCACTTCTACATCCCACATAGCATAATTTTAAATTCTAGTACCATACACTAAAACTCTGCACGAATAATTAAGACACCTTATGACCAAAAATTGTTTAAATCCAATAAAAACTTTTCAAGCTTCTCGGTACTGAATATTTAGACCCCGGGATCTATAGTTGAATTCTGATCGAAAATTGGGTCGATATGTGCGAAAGTGCGAATGTTCGTGTTTGTATTTCAATTAGTTTCCTGTGATATATATAACTGAAATTCAAAAATGGGTTGAATCAGACCAATACTACCCTTAGCTCCCAAATTCTTAATATAAAGATTTTCGAAATTCGGCGTGACTTTGCTCTATACGATTGTTTTTGTACCTTAAAGTATTTCTCTGGTTTTGATTTTTATATGTTCCAAGAGTATGAAATGGGACTTACTAGGTCAAATATGTGATCTATCTCAAGAAAAATGAGAGAGCGTGATTTAAATTCTTTACGAAACCCAGGGAACTTAACACAAAATTTTGTTAGCATCAGAAGGAATTCCCCTTCTTTGATCTTTGCAAGTTTCAAGTAATATAGTATATATAGTATAGTTAGATGTAATCTACAAAGGTATTGGCACATTGGTTTGAGAGACATAACATTTGTAGGGGCACACATTTTGTAATAAAATGAAAGTGAGCATAATTTCATGAGCTAATCAAACACTATTTTTGATGATATGAAGCGCTGGTATCGAAAATATTCTTGCAGAGTATTATCTATTATTGGTGTGAACACGAAGATCATGAAGATGAAGATGTTTAACAATTCACTATATATAACCCTTCGCTAATTAATTTTTTATATTATAAAATATCTTTATATTAAGTTTCATTGATCAGTTTGAATGACAGCTATATGCTATTGGCTTCCGATCTGAAAACTTTTGTGGGAGATTGTAGCATTGCTTTGTACATTAACTTGTTCCAAATTTGGGAAAATGTCATGCCAAATTTCGTAAGGTACCTTATCCATTAAAAACGCTTTCCATATAGGGACTGGAATTCGATTGATCAGTAATGTTCTTGAGTGGACAAATGAGCAACTTTTTAAGGAGAAAAATACATATGAAATATTATATATATAAAAAACTGAGTTACTATTTCATATATAATATACTTTGTATTTACATATACATATATGGTTAGATAGACTGACATCTATAAATATATACTGTAAAGGGTATCCGATATTTCTTCCTGTACGTTACAAATTTTGGTAAACTTAAATCATAAATTTAATTTAAACGAAACTTCTCTAATAAAAATCGTTTCTGCTGTGTTTCCATATTAAATTATCAGAATAATAAATGCTTCGATATTGCAACAACACCTCAGACACATAAACCTATAATTAACACCAGCGTCAGAATTATGGTATTGCGCCATTATAAATGCACAACACCGCAACATGTCGCATAAATTTGGGATTTAATTTCTCAGGAAACTAATTGAAATACAAACACGAACATTCGCACACTTTTGCACATATAGACCCAATCATGGTATAATAGATATGGCGTTATATACGCATGGAAGCATGCAAATGTATGAAAGAAATTTTTGTGTGATGTGATTTCCAAATTACTTTTCCCAAATGTGATTAACAACGATTACTTTTGCGAAAAATATGCAGGCGGACTAGAACTACAAAGAACTGTCAAATAGAAATATAATTTGCTGATTACGTTGATATAAAGCAAATATACTTTAAAATATGCCTTAGTAGTAAGTTATCGAATTGGTTGAAATCTTTATTAATTGTCTGAACTACTTTGCCATAGGCACAAAGTGCGCCGTCGATACTAGAGAGTTGGAATAACATAGAACTCGTATACGAACTAACCAAGTTACACGCCATGGAAGTGATCATCTAAAGCCTGCAACGTCACGTGAGATGGTTCGGAAAGTGAAGAAGCGACTTGAGCGAAATCCACGACGAAGGCTAAGGAACTGAAAATATTCGACCGACTCACGCTGAAGCAGCAACAAGTAAGCCTTGAGAGAGCGAAGCAGTTGCTTCACTTGGCCGAAAGCGGTCAAATTCCGAACATTGTGTTTCTCTCAAAACTATAGGGTAGAGTTTACTTGACCGACCATTCATACGAGAATCTAAGTCATGGGTTGGTCACCAGGAGGCAGCACCCGCCACAAATAATGATTTAAGCCGCTGTCACCGCAGATGGGTGGTCTCCAATTATTTTCATATAGCCTGTCGTTAAAGTATATGCGACATATTATCGGGAAAGTGTCCTGGATGCTGCTTTGAAGCCGTGGGAAACAAACATTTCGGTCGCAAGCAGCTGAAGAAAGCCATTGTCCGTGAATAGGTCAAAATACTGACAAGTCACATTTGGGCAGCTTGCGATTCGTTTTTTGACCGTCTCAAGGCCATAGTTAAGGCAAAAAGTGGTCATATCGTACAAAAGTGAGTTGGTCCTGAACTTGTGATTATTTTCACACACTTAAAATTGCCCACTTGAAAAGTTGTATGCCCTTTCTTAGCCAATGAATAAACGAAGCATTTCTCATATTTTACACCTTCTATTGGTCTTTAGTATATAGTATAAGCAGAAGCGGATTCAGAGGGGGGAAATAGGGGATGAAAACATAGAAAAGCCAGTAGCATACAGTTAAAACCATAGTGTATCGAGTATTCTGACCTTTACTGTGGCAACTTATATGAGGCGACAAAATTATGTTATCCAATTTGCTGCTAAATTGTTGTTGATCTTCCAAGCTCTGACAAAAACAGAAACTGGTAAAACCGTGGGGAAAGCAACGATACTCATCGCAAGAGTGTGAAAATTTGAATTTTTTTTGTCTATGTGATATTCTGCCTCTAACTCATTCACTTACCGTGATTCTTCAGATAGAATAGATTAATCTGGCAAAGGCTTCAAATATGATAGACACGCTACTTGTAGCGTTCCGAAATCGAAGACAAAAAACAGATGAACATTTTCTAAATGGATCGGAATTGTTCCTCCGCTTTTTGTCTTCAGACACAAAAAAAATGGCGGCAGAACTGAAAGTTGACAAAGAAAAACCAAGAATCTGCCTTCGACGAATAAAACGTGAAAATGTCTGGATGAGAACTTGCGAAGAATATTACAGCATCTCAGTGTATATTTCTTCTTGTTTGAAGACTCGCTTTTCCAGAGAAGTATTGGATGGATTTGAACTGAGTTTGCTGCTTACAAAAGAGTATATACTTTGTAAACCAAAAGATTAGAGAATCTCATTGAATGCTTGATATATAGATTTCAAGGCCTTTTGGATAATGACAACATTGTGCGACGTTTGAAGCTCAAAAGTGAACTTGATCACAGACAGTGGCATCGGGGCAGAAGCCAAACGACAATAAGTTTCCGACTACTGCATTGGAAGTATTGAAGAACTGTGATGTAGACCTATTCTCCACAATTCATCGTTTTCTTCACATTTTCTGCACACTTCCTGTGACGAATGCGAGCTCTGAACGCTCTTTTTCGATTGATCGGCCTGATATTAAACAGTATAAAGACTATATGTAATATAATAATCTTCATGCTCTGGTATATAGTATGTGTAATTTTGGAAAGAAAGTAAACTGTAGTTTCTTAGCACTCAAAAAAGCTGGAAAGCCATTTCTTATTTTAATTAAAGAGTGTCTTCGAACCACGTAATTTATTATCACATAAGAACTGGAGGCTTCTAAGCTTTTAAAAAGAAAATTTGGAACCGAATATTTTTGGATCCAACGAACACCTGATTGTGTTTTCGAATACGCACAGAAAATATTTATCGTATATACCGATATATCCGCCACAAATAAAAGTTACATAAAATTAATTAAAAAAAATTAACCAAATTCCCTCAGCGGATTTAAAACGACTTAAAAGTTGTTGGAGCGAAGAAAGATTTCTTCTTCAACCGGCTAAAGCCTGGGCGTTCGAAAAGGTAAAGTTGTAAGTTTTATCAATTTCCTTCATGCTCAGAATTATGTCGATTCCGCTTTAGATTTTGTCGATAAGATTATTTAATTGTTTGTTATCGACCACAAGATGAAGAACACTGAACAAACATCTGGCACGGTTGTAAGCGCCATTTGCTTACGTAATTATATTACTTGCCTGACTACTACATAATTCATACCTCAGTGGTATTTCTCGTGCCCGTGGTGTCGTCTCTTAGAAGTCGGACGTTTAGATCGGCATCTGAAAGCCGTAACCTATGATAAATGCGATGCATACTCGTACATACATACTATATATCCAAAACTTGGGCCATTTGAAAATTCATGTCTGCGAGTATATGCATGTGAGATCTTTTTTTGGCGTTACAACTGTCAGTTGTAGCATGCACGCTTGCGGAAATCAGTGCAGAGTGTGTTGTGGCGGTCGGACATACTCTCAGATTTGATGTGCATGAAATTGTTGTGAAGATGATTAGTGGGAAGTCGAGTTGGGAAGTCGAGTTGGCATTGTTGAGTGATTGTTGATGGATTAGTGAAAGATAAATGAGTTTATGATGGGCATAGACATGGTGTTCGCTGTACTTTCGTGACTTTTATGATGTGTAGGTATGTACGAAATTCAATTTATCAAATAGCTGCAATATTCTCCACAGGAACTATATTTTAGGAATTAAGTAGCATTTGCTAATTCATTACCTTAATAAATATGTTTTGCGGTATCATTTCCGTTATAAAACTTTATTTATTGTCGCCTCATTTCCTGGCTTTCTCTCTTAATGTTTCTTTTCTAGAAAATTTCTAAAAATAAGCAATTTTTCACCTGCGAACAAATGTTGAAATGTGTTTACTAATTTTTCCAGCATACATTCCTTTCATTCCGTTCATTTCTGACATTATTTATGATAATAATTTTTTGTTTCATAGTTCCAGCTGATTCTCGCTGATGTATTGTAAACGTGCTGACAGCTGTCAACTCCACATGATTAATGTATGCCAAAATTTTTGAGAAACGTAAGGCGAAGAAACACAAAGGAACACAGACAGTCAGTCAACGAGAAAATTAAGCATTTAAAAAGTGATAAATGACATTAGAAATGGTATTACGGGTGACCCGCGAGTAAAATATATTTTATAATACATATAGTATATACATATGTGTGTTGTAACAAAACAATTAGAAACATTAATTCTTATATAATCTTGATACATTTTTCTCTATGGTGGTCATATATGTAATTAAGAACTTTCACGTAGAAAGTGTACTCATAAAATATTTCATCAAGAAAATATTTCAACCAATATTGTACACATATTGTACGTTTTCTTTAGATTTTAGATGTTTGATTGCAAAAATTAGTCGCATCAATCAGGAGGGACTACAATCATAATAGGGAGAAAAAACCTGAGAACTGTGGTAGCTATATTTATATGTCTGTACATATGATGATCGCTTTTGCGCTCAGCAGATCCTGACAGATTTTTACCAATTTTTTCACCTTTACAATTTTCAAATTTAAGTTATTTTAATATATGTAATGGGCCTTTATACTTAAATTATGGAGGGAACACCTCTCCATTCTACTGAACGGCAGTGAAATCGATGACGATGAAGCAGACATTCCATTTCCCGAACATGAAGATGTTCAAATAGCTATAGCTGTCTGAAGCGGGAGAGCCCGATGAATTGTCGGCCAATCTATTCAAACAAACGCTGCTAAGCGTCTACCTTTCGTGAGACTTATCCCATTTCTGAAGAAAATAATTCGAGATGTAGAACTTAACAGAAAAGGTACTATCCTCGATGAGAGTATACAGATGCTGGCGTATGCTGATGATAGTCGCACTCGCGTCTAGGCTCTCACGTCACTGTCCCACATTCACATCGTACACTTCCCAAATAAAGCCATTTTGAAAGTATAAAAATTGATCTCAAAATGAATTTTTTCAACTTTTTTTGTTTTCCCTTCAATTATAATATACTAAAATCGCTAACTCCAATTGTTTTGAGTTACAGCTACGGCTTTTAAAATATTGAGCCTCTGTTCAATTAGCTTTATCAGATAAGCTTTAAACTTCTTTTTCACAAACCTGCATTATTCAAATTTGATTAAGAATCGAGTGATAAAAACGATTATATACTAAAATTACTTCTTTTAAACACCGCCAATCAATGTCAGAGATCGCGTGCATCCCGAAAAATATTTAATTTTATCCTTAAAAAATTTTGCTGAGTATTCCCAAATTATGTACAATTATATGTGCATTTACATTTTTTAACCATTGATAAATAATTTAGTTTTTAAGTTAAATATATATGGTTTTTAAACACATTGAGTGTTGGCGTAGGAAATTTATGATTTAGCATTTCCCCATTCATAAATAACACTTGTTAATCTCGTCACCAAAGGGATTTGAAGCTAATACCATATTTCGACCGACTCTTCATTGTGAGATTCAGGCCGTTGAGTATATTATCTCAAAAGCCTATCCGATCCACCAATATTTCACCATTTTAAAACAATACTTAATGTTAGTTTAGGCAGCGAGTAGATTTGAGGCTACATTATTACTCCTGATTTAGACACTAGAAAAAAAAATTAAAAACAATGCACCGAATTCACCTGGTAATGGACTTCCTAAACTAAATGGAAAATATTTAAAACAAGACGACTTTTACAGCAACATACGACACATTTTTTTCTAATAAATATTAAACGTTGTGAAATTTTTATTATAAAACTGCTGATCTATAAATATCCAGGAATTGTAGATTAGTGAATAGATTAATAGCAATATTATATATTTATCTAATCTACTTTTCTTCTATCAATACTAGAAAAAGAAGCATGTTGTAACTAATCAAGTTGTCATATCATTGAATAAATGTGACAGCAGAAAAAGATTTATCTAAACCACAAAATAGTTTTCGCTATCATCTCAAAAAATTTTACATCATTGTACCCTGAATAGGGTTGGCCATAAGGTTTGTAACACACAGAAGGAAACGTCAGAGACTCTCAAAAATATAAACATACTAGGGGACGGGGCCACGTTTTACTGTAGCTGATACATATGTAGGTAGTACTACTCCTATCATCTATATAATTTCTATTATTTAGGTTACAACTATTAGTTAAAGAGACATCGCCTTTTTGGTGAAGCAACTTGTGTTAGTTTACAAAAAAATTATTCAAAAAGCATTTCGTGCGTTAACAAAGCATTGGTTTTTGGGGGGGAAAATTGAATTTGGGCTGTGTACCAGTGCAATCAATCGAGTCGAGTTGACAGTCAGCCTAGTGGATTGCATATTATGAAACGGTTCTCTTGCGTGGTAAGACAAAAAATCGGCTGGCAAGGTTATGGCATCAGTCTTTTGAGATGCCTGTGGTATACTATTCATCGATTGATTACTGAGCCAGTTTTAATTCATTGCACTGTACATTTGGCTGCAGTTCTATTTCACTATTCCCAATACTTAGCAATATTTATTTTATTATTTTTTTAGGAAAGATCAGTTTGAAATATATATACTTCATCGTTACCGTTTAAATATTGCACTGCTATGTGCAATGCTTCGAAAAGATTGCTGTATATGTCAAATTATAATAAACCTTTTTATCAACACTTCAGTTATGCCGCTATGAATGCATTTGCCTCCTTCGCCCATAATATAACAAAGTATCCGCAAAGCCTTGACGATGGCAGGTATGGAAAAAATGTAATGACTACCCATAGATGTTTTCCCAGATCACCCAATTTATTACTTAAGACGAACAACCCTGTCGACATTGTGAAAACTTGCTATTGGTCTACAGATGTCGCCTTTTAAGGTGTGAATATTGGCTACTGCGATGGTAGAGCAGTCTATCGGATCCAATGTAAAACATTTCAAAATTAAAAAATTAATTAAAAATGAAGAATTAGTTTCAAAAAACATTTGCCAGTGGATCAAATTGTGAATCTAAACCGTTCTCGAATTTCCTTGAACACACAAAAAAAATTTCATCAAAATCGGTCCAGCCGTTTAGGAGCAGCTCATTTACAAACACAAGGTCAGAAGATTTTTATATGTGTGACCTGGTCTACGAAAAGGGAGCTAACGTGCGAAAACTAGTTTTCTGGGAAACAGCTGTTAAAAAAAACATCTCATCTTCCCTCCGAATCAACTAAAAAGTGAAATTGATCTTTTGACACCTAAGCCCCCTTTCCGTAGACCAGGTCACATATAAAGATATGAATGATCAGCGTACGAGCTGAGTCGATTTAGCCATGTCACTCTGTTGTCCACATATGCGAACTAGTCCCGTTAGTCAGTTTTTGGGATATCAATCTGAAATTTTGTGCAAATGTTTTCCTCCTTAAGAAGCTACTTGTCGGAATCGCACTTATCGGACAAAACTGAATGATCAAAAACAAGTTCTGGTGTAGAAAACTTCTTTCTTTGAAAATATATACTCACGAAATTTTTCATGGATTATTTTAGAAGACAAAAATGCAATCTCCGTAGAATTCTTTCAGATCTGGTCACTACAGCTTCTACCTGCCATACAAACTGAACGATCGGAATCAAATGTCTGAATGGGAAATTTTCTCATTTGACGAGATATCTTCGAGACCTTTGGTATGGGCAATAATGCAATCTTTGATGAAAATTTTGAAATCAGACCACTACAGCATATATCTGTCATACAAACTGATTGCTTCAAATAAACTATTTGTAAGTTGTCGTTTTTTCTTGTTTTATTCAAATTTTATCAAACATTTAAACCAAAAACAAGCTTTTATCACATTTCCTTATAATTATATCAACATTATACAAAGTGGCTCTTATCCTTAACGCGCACACATTGTATATTTCATTGGTTTAATTTGACTATATAGTTAGAACATTGCAAATATTATCTAGATAGACAAACTACACACCCACACTATTAAGAAACGTTTTGCAATATCGCTTAATTGACTTCACCAGCTTTGCAAAATCGTATTATCAACTCAACTTGCAAGTTGCCATGTAAGTTAATCTTTGCACTTTCAACACGCACAAAGCTACTTCTAAACTTCTATGCTAAGCGCATAACCATATATGCACATGTATAGTATACATATATTTGTATGTATGTAAATACATTTGAAAAGGACAGCATGTACCCGCCCATACATGCAGCCACAATGTGGTTTTATGCTAGTTTCATAATGCCACTTGAACCTTGTAAAAAGGATAATAACAGCCGACAATCGCATACAGAACTTGAAAAAGCACGACAGGGTCGGGGGTTGGCGAAGAAAGGGAAAAGGGAAAAGTGGCAGAAAACTATTTACAGTTCAATACGCAGACAATTTGTTTAACACAATGGAAAAAAACAATAACAACTGTTATGCTAGTGACAATAGCAGAACAAGCAATTAAGTTGAACAGAAGTGGAATGGAATGAAAATTGTACGCCAGCGACATACCAAAGCACATAGCCAGCCACATATACACAAACATACACAGATGGGCAAGCGTGCTTGTACGTACAAATGCACCATTATGGCTGCCATTGTGGATACTTATGTGTCGGGCAATAACAATTTTACAATTTGAACTTAGATCTTTCAGCTGTGACGATTGTTGGGGCTAGTGGTGCTGAATATTTGCATTGGCGGCGCTGAATTTGTAACCAAATCAAAGTTAACATTCCACTCTAATACCAAAATACCTTTCTGCAAGCAGACAAAGTGTGCGACTTTATTGCTTTACACACATATACAAATATATTATATAAGTCGTGGTGGGGATGGGGTGGGGTTGGGATGGGTAGTGATTTTAAGCATAATGAGAAATAAGGGAAGTATAGTGCCCGTCTGATCAACGATTTATATGCAAAGACTCCCCTGGATTTTTTCGATTTTTGTCTTTAATATATCTTATTTAAAATCAAATATTTTTTGTAAAAACGTTTCCACATCTTTCTAAATAGATAAAGTGATTGTTTCATATTGTTTATAAAATTGTAAGTATTTGATCGAGTGATGATTTTTATAGTGAGGTCTTCTTCTTAACCTATTTTCCGCTTTCAACTTAAAGTTCCTGAATATTGTAGACGAATCACGACAGTATTGCACCTGCATGTTTTTGAGATTTGTCAGTAAAATTATTTGGATCCACACATAAGCATCAGAATCGTTAAAAATCATATATAATTACTTCTATAGGTACTATTAAAAACGTTCTTTTTTGAAATGAGATGTTCATTTCTGTGCCTATGGGCAAGGAGGATATCTATGAGCCAACTGCAGCCTGATCTAGAGATTCAGGGTTCTTCTTATTTTAGATATAAATATATCATTTCAATTACAGTGCAATGCAACTACTATTGACCATGTAGATCTTATAAAAATTTGGAATAATGATTGGTACTTGTATTTCAAGAAGTCTGATGCTCTAAATTTCACATGTAATAAGTCAGTAATAAGCATTTGGAAAAACTTTTGTGAAAATTACTTTCTAATCGCTCTATGGTTGTGAAATAAACCTTAAATAAGTTCCAGCAAACAAATTGCAGTTTTCCCTCAAGGTGGGAAGGTGGAGCAAACTTTGGTCTTTCCAGATATTTACTTTGAGAAATATGTGCGGAAATGTTGCATATCGCTTATTCACATAGACTTGTAAGCAGACAAATATATTTACCTAATAAATGCACTGCACTAGCTGGTGAGTCTGTTCTATTTAGCCTTTTGCTACGTGATAATCCTTTGCAAATGTTCCGCTCGGTAAACCCAGCAGTGGCAATCTTAAATGCTTTCACTTTGGTATTGAAATGTGCTGTGAATTGTTCGTACCTTCTATTGCTGCCACAAGCTATTTTACTTTTATTGGTTGAACACATTCAAATATACATATAAAACAAAGTAAGTATTAGTTTAGCGTTGGAACTTGATTACTTGTTCTATTTAAAATAACTTGGATTTAGCTGTCGGATTTTGTATTTGGAAAGAAGTGATTCAAACATGTGATACATGACATCTATATGTATGTATATATGTATGCAAATTATGGTAATTGGTTTTTTGTAAGGTTTGATCATATCAGTTCAGTTATAGAGTGAGCTCTCTGAATTCATATATTTATAGAAGAGAAGTGTATAAGCTCTATATTATTAAAAGTTTAGTGGGGAAAGTAAAAAAAAAAACCTTAATTCGGAACATAATTAGCACCTTTCACTAACTCGATTTAATTGAGAAAACTATGCCTTTTTAATCACCTGCCCGATATCGTTTTTATTAGAACATCTTAAACAACTGAACGCTGGGCATTCATATTTTTCTAGAATTTCTAACAAATCATGAACTTCGCTTTGCCAATATGCGGAAGATATTAATTAAAAAATTCTGATTTTTGCCTGTAACATCCTTTGCTTCAAGTAGCTTTCAAAGGACTTCAACAGTCTTGGGTAGTTTATTGGGACTACGATCCCGGTCGCGCCAGTGCTGTCAGTCAGTTAGCCTTAAGGCTAAATGATTAATGAAGTCTGATTAAGAGTCAAAGATTTTCATGGGTCATTCTTGCAATCGAACTCCAATCTTTATGACCAATTATCGAGCTATTCATCGTCCTAAATCATACAAGGCGTGTTCCAAAGTAAACACGACTTTAAATAAAAAAACAGAACAAATGACTTTTTCGGCAAAATAAATTTATTTTATTCAAAATAGTCTCCTTCTGCTTCAATACAGCTTTTTACATGGTCCAAAAGCATGTCGAACGAGTGTTACAGCTCGTTGGTCGACTGCCAGTGTTACGCAATAACTTCACTTCACTGAAATGCCATGAAATTGTAACTGTAGATTTTATAAATCTAAAATATCGTATTGATTTGAATGCTTTTGGTTTACTCTTTAGTTTAGTATTTCTAATCAAATTACAACTTATTTTTTATATTTATAATCAACATCAATAAACCAAATACGTACCATTTGGTTCGACCACTTTTTCCTATTTTTTCGCTAAAGACATTATTCCTTCAGTATTAAACTTGTCTGCTTTCTCGGCGAAAAACTGCAACAAGTAATTGTTACAGTCTTCTCTTGAAGCCAACTTTGCTCCATTAATTTAGTTCTGCATTGACCGTCAGAGCTATATGGTGAATGCATCAAAACTCCCACCCAAGCTCTCCCAGTTTTTGCCGAGTCATCAAAAATGTGTGTGGTCTAGCGTTGTCCTGATGGAAGTCGAAGCCCTTTCTGTTGATAAGTCCCTGCCGCTTTTTTCGATTACTTGCTTCAATCATGTTGTTGACAGTAAAATGTAGAATCAATTGTTCGACCACGCTGGGGTAGCTCATAGTGGATTCCTTTCTAATCCCACTAAACACTCAGCACAACGTCAATCCTGGCCTTGCAACTTTGCAACCGCTTTTAGAGGTACATTACGCTTGGACCATGATATTTTTCGCGTATTTGATCCACTTTTCGTCTCTTTTCCATAACCAAGCGTATAGCCTTTCACAAATCTGCTGAGACTGTTTTTTCGATTCTAGAGAATTTGCTCGACTGACCGAATCCTTTTCAACCTCAACCTAGGTGGCTAATCTGTTTAGCTAAATTTCTTGTCTTATTTATAACGAATATAAGATTATGTTCACTTCAAGTTTGATTCCATTCAAATTAAGTCTTTTCTTTATGCGGCTATACTGTAAAAATAATTTTGAAGTAGACTTTAAGTCAAAAAGTAGAAACTACATTTCTGTTGAAAATATTTTAATTTCCATTCCCTTATTTAAAGTTCGTTTATTTTGTCACAAACATGTCACGAGAATGATTGATATAGCTAAACGTCATGCTAATCTTTTGTCATCAATCTAAAATGAGCATGTTCATAAAAAACCAAAAACAAAAACAAAATTTGAAATTACTAAATGTAAAGGGTTTTGCGGTTATCAGTCAGGCAAAATGACATCAATCACGAATGACAAAGTCACCATTTTCATTATTATGAGAAAATGTGACCGCACTTGGTAAAAAAGAAGAAAGCGCGTGAATCATGCTTGCGTTTAAAGCTGGTTAGCAGTCGATCGATTTAGTGCAAAAATTTTCCAAAAATTAGGGTCACATCAAAATGGTGTCATATGGGATTGACGCGACTCGTTCAATATTGTCGGCGCCGTCTGACACTGTAGGTTGTTAGTTTAAGGCTCTTGGCTGATGACTGACTACTGACTGCTGCTTATACGAAGCCCTAAAGCCCAAATTATAGTATGTCATAGCAAACAAATGAGTGCGCCCATACACATGTGTATAACTGTTAGCACGCGTGCGTATGAACACATAAGTATAAACGTACATACTCTGGTAAATGCGAGTGTACACACGAGTGATTGGTTACCTGCCGCTGAAGTAAAAAGTAATAACCATCGCGTGTAGTATTGCTGAAGTAGAATTGCTTTCAACACATGTGGTTATTGTTGTTGTTGCAAGTTCGCTTGCTTGTTGGCCACCGGTTGCCGGTTGTTACGGCTTGATGTTTAGCCATCAATCTAAAGTCATCATCCTGTGTCTGTCAACACAGTAACGAGCAAAAATACACAACGTCAAAACCGTAATACAAACAGTATAGCAACACATCAACACAACCGAGCCGAATGGCGCGCCTCATATTCGATTGCACATACAATAAACAAAGGCATATGGGTATACGTGTGTGATTAGCAGACCACAAGCATACATACTTCCTTTCTATGAGTGCTCACATTTCATCGTACGGATTGCCTGCCTTTCCAGTGCGTATTTATTGTTTTTGTTGTGGTGTGCACAACTTGCCACATTCATCATGCATCAATCATAATTTATTATTTTCAACTTTGTAAACGCGTTTTTCCGTTATGGCTATCATCCACATTTGTGCTTTTTAGTATCCATACATAAATTTTGTTGCTGCGGTCGTAGGATTAGATTTCGCGCCGGAATCGCTGATCGTGCATTTGTTTGATGGTATGTTATATATTTGTCATTCCTTTATTGAAAGCATATTTTCGGGACACAAGCAACTTTATAAAAATACAATCAGTATATAGCTTCTGCTTTGGGTGTCCATAAACTAGCCTACATCGGAGTTAAAATTTTTTCTAATTTTTTTTTTTTTACAATAGATATTGAATTCTTTTGAAATGTTTGCAATCTCGAGTAAAAAAGTTCACATTAACATGGTACTTGACTCTGTAGCACACGAAAGGGAGTCGCATTGTCTGAAACCTCGTTTGGTACCGAACGGCTCGGAGAGATCCTTCTCGATCCTGACGGAGCTTTTGGTATTGCTTAGCGTAAGCTTTATTAGTTTTGATACCAAATTCAGCGATCGCTGCATAAAGACTTTTCGTGCTGTTAAAGGCAGCTTTGTCTATCGAAATTAAAACAATTATGGAGAACGCATCTCTCCAGCTATAAATAAATACATTTTATGAAATGTGCGGCTAAGACACCGTTCACCGGATTGGACTCCAGGATTTATGATGGACTCATGCGAATGTATACGAATACGGTGGTAGCATAGATGGTGGAGAGCTATTTGTTTGTTTTTTCTAATTCTTTATAATAATAACTTGGTTAAAATAACTTAGACAGTTACAACATAAGTCGTGTTGCCGCTAAGTTAATAGTTTTTTGATACATGTGGTTTTCAAAGCGACAACACTTTATTCGGTGTTGGAAATGAGACAATCGAAACACGCGGACCGTGCTGTGAAAATAGCTTTAAAATTATCTCTTATAATAAATTAAATTGCAATATAAAAGTTGTTTTTATGTAACAATATGCTGTTTTATTATTTGAAAACAATTGTTTTATAAGTGACCTTTTGAGTGGTATGTTTTTTTTTGTACATCGATTTAAGGTATCCAAAAAGTTGCGATTCCTGTCTCGCCCTCAAATGAATCAAGTTTGTTTATATCAGTTAATGTTTTCTAAGTATATGCTTTTGAATTTAGCTGCAAATTTTTTCAACTTTCTTTGTTATTCGTATTATTCAACCAGGCATGCAATTTTGTGTGTGTTATTTTTTATAATTTTTTGTATTTACGTGTATGTTGTGTATTTATATTCCTGAATACTTTATTGTTTTTTATGTTTGTTTTTCATCATACATATATATATATACATACATAAATATTTGAGCTTTGGTTTTCATTTGATCAGTTTCTCACTATTATCAAATGTTTGTTTATACGTACTTTTATTTAGGCACATCATATCGGTGTAAACTTTCACGAATATATATATTTGAATTTTGGTGTTTAGAAAATGTGTGAAGCAAATTTATTACTTATTAGAAGCTTCATTACCAAAAAACTTGATATTAACTTTTTACCCTGCTATGATAACATTTTAAAGGAAAAACAGTTATCCTGAGCCAATAAAGCTCTCAGAATCTGATGTTGAAGTTGAGAAAAAAATTATTAGACCACATTGCATCACAAATTTAATTAATGAACGGACTGAGTTCTCTAATTACCTATTATCAATAGGAATGTGTGGCTTTGATGGCAATACTGGCAGAGTAAATATAAGCAGAAATTTGAAAACAATAATTTATTTGTCACGATATATGTCCCTGTATAACTAATAATAAAATCGCAAAATAAAGCACAAACAAATTCGGAAAAACTGCAGACTTTCGTCCACCCGCTATTGCTGTTTTGTTCGAATTAAATTTCAAAAGGAATCAGTTTAATAAACCGTAAAGCACTAGATTTGCGCTAGATCCTCTATAGGAATTAACTTCAAATTATTCCTGATATTATCTTCCTTCATCAGTCATAACATCGCTTCCGATGTTTTTCAATATACACCAGTTTCAATTGGAAAGCTCTCATAAGAATCTGCTGAGTCAAGCAATAAGAACTAATGGATCCCTACAAATCAGGACTTGCTATACTGATTGCTTTCGAGCTTAGATTCTTTCATCACCAGTCAAAGAAACTAGCATGAAAAAGTAAATCAAATTTATTAAAATTAGTTTTTGATTTAGTTGAATAATATTCAAAAAAATCCATTTTTCGTTTATTATTTTTATAAATTTAATATACTTAATTAAAATTTATTACTATCGGGGGGTATCGGAGTGGGAATTGGGGGAGGAAGCTTTTAAAAAGCTTTGTTAAATGTTTCGCTTTAATATAGGCAGTGAAAGCATTTTTGCCCACTGATTTCATACAAGACCAACCACTCTGCACGTGTGCGCACCGAAAACGGTGCAGCTATATCCACTTTAGACTAGTTTTAGTAGGATTATGTGAAGTCGCTTAGCTACGCAGATAAGCTCGAGACGATTGCTGCCTTGAAAGAGGATATTAATTCGAAAATTGAGCCTCCCGCATAGAATGCATTCAAGCCAGCCGCATCCATCGAATCTGAAATAACAAATCTAAAATTACACACAAAATATATCGCTGTATATTATTTGGTGGGATACAATCGGTTATAAAGTTATAAAAAATATGTGCTATGGCCTAATACTCGCTTAAACGAAGCATTCCTTAAAGATGTGGTGAAGAGATAACGTACTTGTGCAGAAAGGGTATGGTGGTTTTACTTTGCGAGTAAGGAGGTTCTGATGTGTGAGTTGTTTGTGGCAAAGCTTTAGGCGTGTGGATATAGTAGCTTGTGAACAAGATATGTCCCTAGAATATACAACTTTTGTACTTGTAGGATTGAAGGTTTATTATCGGTGGTCGAATAGTTTCCGTTCCGTGTATGTAGTCTCGCGATCCAGCATATTACAGACGTCGATTCTGTCATGCGGCTCATTTAGTAAGGTTGGCGCTGATTCAAAAACCCTAACATAATACCAACATATCCTGGTACCCAGAGTGGTACAACTTTACGTTACTTATATTCGAGATAAGCACAGCAGTGTTACGGATATTACAAAGAGCAGATAAGCAAGAAAAGCTGTTCGAGCAAATAACTTTGTTATGTATCGCATATTCTTGCTTTGGAAAAGGCAAAAACCGCGACTGTAAGTACTGACATGTAACAAGGAAGAATCCGGCTGGCTGAAATCGAGCAAACGAGTTATATGATACATACAACCATTAGGTGAACAAAACTATTATACCTCTGTAGCAAAATGTTGCAAGAGTATAAAAAACAAGTAAGGAAGGACTAAATTCTGGTGTCACCGAACATTTTATACTCTCGCATGATAAAGTGACAATCGAGATTTCGTTATCCGTCATTTACCTATTTCTTTATTTTGCTGTAAAATTAATTAGATTAGATCAATTTGTGTACTTTGAGTATTGAATATTTTAATTGTATTGAAAAGTTATAGTCCGATTACGACAATTTTTCCACTACCCGTATTTGTGTGAAGTTTTATTCCGCTTTCATCATTGGTTCCTAATGTATATATTATACAGGGAAGGCATCAGATGGAATTCAAAATAGCGTTATATTGGAAGGAGTGGTTGTGAACTGATTTCACTCATATTTCGTACATGTCATCAGAGTGTTAAGAAAATATTATATACCGAATTTCATTGAAATCGGTCAAGTAGTTGCTGAGATATGGTTTTTGGTCCATAAGTGGGCGACGCCACGCCCATTTTCAAATTTAAAAAAGATCCTGGATGCAGCTTCCTTCTTTCATTTCTTCCGTAAAACTTAGTGTTTCTGACGTGTTTTGTTAGTCGGTTAACGCACTTTTAGTGATTTTCAACATAACCTTTGTATGGGAGGTGGGCGTGGTTATTATCCCGTTTCTTCCATTTTTGAACTGTATATGGAAATGCCTGAAGGAAACGACTCTATAGAGTTTCGATCAAGTTTCATCATGGTATCTCAGTTTTTACTCAAGTTACAGCTTGCACGGACGGTCGGACGGACAGACAGACATCTGGATATCAACTCTTCTCGTCACCCTGATCACTTTGGTATATATAACCCTATATGTGACTTTTTAGTTTTAGGACTTACAAACAACCGTTATGTGAACAAAACTATAATACTCTCCTTAGCAACTTTATTGCGAGAGTATCAATATGTCTACAAGAAACAGGTGTATCGAAATTTTATTGTGGATTCAGAGAATACTTATTAACGTGTGCTAGAAATAAAAAAACTAATAATTGAAATATTTAATCTACATATGTATATGGTATAAAAGGAATCAACTTCGGATGCACCGCATTTTATTTAAATTCGACCATTATTTATTTGAGCTTATTAATGTTAGTATTTATCATATGTGCATATACGCATAGTTCTTAAGCCCGCGTAAAATGAGTTTGTCACATAATAAATGCATTTTTCATTTAAAGAAATTTTAAGATTTTCCGCTATGCCCAGATTTCTTGGGTGCTTGTCTGTAGAGATTTCTTTGTTGCAGCAGTTTGTGAACTCTAGCAAAAGAGTGAAAATTCTCAAGTCACGCATTGAAGTGCCAATGAAGCGTTGACATGGCGTAGAGCCCTAAAAACACGCGGTGTGTGCGTGTGAGAATTGAGAGATATGGTGGTTTCGTGTACTATGTGTACAGGTTTGAGCATTCTTTGCACTGAGACGCTTTTCCTATTCTACATAAAATCATAAATTAGTTAAGAGTGTGACATGCAGATGGCTTAAGTTGAAAAAAAAAAAAAATGTTCATTTACCCGTTCTCGGTGGATTTCCATAAGCAAATATACAAATATAGGCATTTGCGTGTAAACGTAGGCCTGTGAAGTGAACGTGTTGACGTTTCAGTGATAATTCATAATACTTTACATGTCATCCTTAATTGTGCTGTCGTTCATAATTATGCCATTTTGACAGTATGCCAGCTGAATGTGCAGCTGTTGTGCTAATGAATAAAGCTAAATCATGAGGTAGGTGAAGGGAAAAAGCAAGCGATAGCTCACTGACTGAGATTATGTAGAGTTGTTATATGGATAGCTCTGTCAAATTGTTTGTGGTCGATAATGACACCGAAAAAAGGCAAGAGGTGCTCAAGCGTGCAGCAAGCCAAGGATGGTGCAGCAACTAGTTTGACAGCTAAATATTAATGCGCACGCTTACGGTGTGTTAATATGCAAATAAATATGTACTTTTTCCTGCCAAATAGAATTTGAATACCGCTGTGAAATTTATCTTCAGCGGAATTCATTTAGAACGTGTAAAAATGTTTGAACGAAGTGCTAAGTATTTTATAAATAATGTTTTATTTGATTCCAAACTAATATGAAATGTAAGTGGACGCATATTCAGATGTTGTCCATGGCTGAGCCAAGAGAAAAAATAAAAATATTTTTAATTTTTATTTTGCTCCAAAATAGGCCTCAGTCTCGGCTAGAGTAGTTGAGAAGACTCAGTGATCATCCCCTCGGGACTATTTGTATTAATATTTATACAACTTTGTCAACATTTTCTGAGATTTATGAAACTATGAATAGGTGGATTGTGAACTTTCAGAGCACCTACCTTCCATAGAGCTTCAGTATACCAAAGTTTTCATGAACGATATATAAACATAGTTTCTGTTCTAGGCCTTAGCAAGCCTTAGCATCGATGAGAGAAGCAAGCAGGTAATGGGTCATACGCGTCACTAATATTTAATTTTAAATCAAAACTGTTCAAAAGGCAATATAAATTAGCTCTCTATAAAACTATCACTCTTTGTAGCAATTAAATGACTTGGTGTATAAGGTGGAACAAGGAGCCTGGCCAACTAATTTTTCAAATTTCATAAAGGACTGTAAAAATGCCCTTCTTTTGAACTGCAGAAATCAACCTCAGGACAAGATCAATATTAAAATTGATCGACGAATTGAAGGAAGACATGAAAAAGCTTTGTAAAAAAAATTGCAGAAAAATTACAAGTGATCGATATGTATATCGCATATACAGCAGGCTAAAGCTGTAGCGCCAAAAGATCTTCCTTTTAAGAGAACATATATGTCGAAAATGGCTTGGAAAAGATCTGGAGGCGTTAAATCAAAAAAAGTTTCATTAAGCTCACCTGCGTTTATATAAAACACCTTGTTCATGTAATTTAATACGAATGATCCATCAAGCCACCCATCCATCAAAAGCCAGAGTTATTTGAAATTTATCACTCACAACGTAGAGCGTTAATTCACAACAGTCTCGAAACAGAAACATTTTAAAGAAAAATTTACAGACCAATAAATCAACTTGTAAAACAAAACAACACAAATCTAAAATGCCAGTTAGCGCCAAACTCACATACTATGTATATTTACGTGTGTTTGTAGTTAAGCAAAGTGGCGTTTGCTCATTTTTTATGGCAGCCATAATAAATTATGACCATTAATATTACGTTTTGAATGAATGAAGTGCATATTTAGTTGCAAGTTGCACCACTAGGGCAGCGGCATAAATCATTTTCTCTTTTCTCTATCGTATATATCTCGTTTTATGATTAGAGTCAGTGACATTTGTTGAAAATAAATATGTTAAACTGACATTTCTGACAAGTTCCACATTGCGGGTTTAATAAATGCTTGTAATTTTCGTGATTGCCTACATGCGAGTATCTGTGTTGTAAATTTTCAACACTTAAATTGCTGTTATATTCGTTTCGATTAGACATTTTTCGACAGCTTTGGTTTCATAGGTAACCCTAATTTTCTGTGCTTTGGTATTTGTACCCAGATATACTATATAAAGAAAAGGAGCAGTCATTGAAAAAAAGAAAACTATATAAATGAACTTATAACTTGTTTCTCTGATTTCTTATCTAGATTAGTCTTTTTGAGAAAGGCAGCATGGGATTCATCCCATTTTGAAACACCCATATAGTCGACTGCTGTTTACTTTCGGACTTACGCGTATAAATTCACGATTCATTAGCTTTCGCGTTGTCACAGACGTTTGTTGAATCTTCGTTATCGTATTCTTTTAACATTTCTCTCGATCAATCGGCATGAGCATTTTTTGAGCGATTGATAAAACAAATGGTGGGATCCGAGTACGTATGATAGTTCCACTAATGTAAATAGTTACCTAGATTTTACGATAGTTGAACAAAATCACGATAGGTAATATCATGATCTTGCAATATCAGTTTGCGCATAACATCGATAGTTTCACACCGAAAACCTATAAAGTGCCGTAATTAAGCCCTAAATTAATATATACCAGGTTGTTCAATAAGGACAATTGTCGTATGATGAGGAAAATACAATTCTATGATTCAAAATAAACTTTATTATTCAGCTTAATCTCCCTGAACATTAATATACTTGCTCCAATGATCGTCCAATCGGTGGATCCCATCCCTGAAGTGAGAATCCGAAAGGTTTGCAAAATACGCTTCAACAGCCGTCATTTGATGATAATAGTTTGCTGGCCACAAATTTTTTGAGTACTGGAAACAAATAGGGGCCGAATTTGGTGAATACCGTGGATGCTCCAACAATTCGAACTTTAATTGATGGATTTTGGTCATTGTCAAAATGCTCTTATGAGATGGAGCCTTGCCCAGTTGAAAAAGGAATTTTTCTTCTGCAAACCGGGTCTTTTTTCACGAATTTCTTCCGTCAGAAGTAATTATTTTAACAGGTTGCAAGTAATCCACAAACATAATTCCTCTCGCATTCCAAAAAACGGAAGCCATAAGCTTCTTGGCCGATTTCCGGACACTAATTCGTTTCGAAGCCGAACAACTAAGCTCACACCACTCTTTAGCCTCTTGTTTTGATTCAGGATCATGGTGATAGACCCAAGTCTCATCCATAGTGATGAATCGATGCACAAAATCCACTTTATCCTTTTTAAAATGCTCCAAGTGTTGCTGAGAAAGTCGCATTCAAATGTGTTTTTGTTCCATTGTTAGCGAGTGCGGCACCCATTGTTCACACAGCTTTCTAAAACCCATATTCACTTAAAATATGGCTCATACTGCCTAATGAGATGTGTAGAGCCTCTACTCTCTCTCAGTCAATCAACGAGGTTCCAATATCATACTTTGTATTTTGGCTATGATTTTTGGGGTTGATGCACTTTTTGGATGTCCTTCACGTGGATCGTCTTCAAGGCTTGTATGACCACGATTTAATTCAGCAATTCAACTTTCTACAGTTCTTATTATTATCATTATGCACTTGTAACATTCGTTCGTGAATTTCTTTTGGTGCTACACCTTCCAAAAATAAGAACTTTATCACTGCACGATATTAAATTTTTTCATTGTAGGAAAATAATGAGACATAGCGACATAAATGGCTTATAAACAAAGAGTGAATTCACAGATTGAACTGAAACTTCACATACATACGTTCATATGAAGAGTGTACCAACAAAACTAAAAAAAATTGGGCTAGTAGCAACGCCCTCTCTTACCGAACGACAAAGCTTATTGAAGACAAACATTTTCGAAAATGTACGCTTTCATAATAGCCATGTATTGTTCTTTTATCATTTAAAAAATGAACTGGGTGTATTTGTGCATTATTGCCATATAATGAGACCACATTTTCATCGAGAACATAAACCTAAAATCTAAAATAAGGGCCGGGAAATGTAACACTAGGCAAAAGTGTTTAGTTTAATATACATACATATATTCATTAAGTTTATAAGCGCATTATGAGTATAAGAGTTTGTAAAAATTGAGGGTCGGCACAGTTGCAAATGTATTGTCACCTGTTCATTTCCACAAAGACAGGATCAGAATAGAGAGAGATGAAAGCTCCGTCAGTAATGTTGTTACTGGAGTAACTATGTTGGATGATAATGAAAATGCTTTGATTTTGAAGGTTCTATTATTTCTTTAGTAATAAAGTAAGATACCATATACGACAAATCACACCTGAATTAATGAGATTACATATTAGCCACAAAGTGGTAATTAAAATATTATGTTTCAGTCTTTGTTTAAATTTAATTTAGAACACAGTCCACGTTATATCAAAAGTATATTTTAACTTCATTCAATGTTATAAAAATTTTGAAAATTTTATAAAAACATCAGGTGCCGTCTGATAGCACTAGAAGTGGCCAGTGATAAAAGCTTTGAAAGCAACCCATGTAAGAAATGAAATGGGAATATTCTTACTGGTATATAAATCAATCGCACATCAACATTAATCTATTTGTATTGAAATGTACTTGGAGCTACCATGCAATAAATTACTTGTTCAATATGTGGTTTGTAGACTTTTCAATAACTTGTACATGTAAAAAGTATGATTTTGTATGTCTACATCCAAAGGAACAAATAGGTAAGTAAATATTTTGTGTGGACTTGTTATATAAACAAATGAAGTAAAACTATTTTGAAGACATTATAGATTGCTAGGGACAATTCTTGTCGACACTCAGAAGTTTGTTTACATATTTGAGCGTATTTGTTTTGGCGCCTACTGGTATTACCCGCTGTTGAACGTGTTTGTAGGTAAGTATGTTTTTTCGTAACTGCTGTTACTGCTTCAGTTTGTGATATACAATCGATCATTAATAACGCTTGTCTATATTATATTGTCAGTACAAGCGCATTACATGTTATGTCGTTAAGCAATCAAATAAGTCTAAATATGTGCGAGTACATACCATACATATGTACATATAAGTGCGCATGTGTACCAACATAAAGTTCAATTCAATTGACTGACGTATCGATCAAGAAGCGAAACATAATCAGTCAATCATCAGCCATCAGTCAAGTAAATCCCAAATTCAATAAAAAGTACAGCCACACACAACCGCGTGTTCAAGCATACATACATACATATGTGTATTTTTATAGCGCCATAGTTGAAGTGGTAGTAATGCCGTTGCTTAGATAAATGTGGATAAACAACACTCTGTAGAAATGTCATTATTTATTACTGCTATGTGGAACGTAGACACGTGCATATATGTACATATATTTATTGATTTACTTATTTCTAACTGCTGGATTGAAAATCCGTCAGTGTTATTTATTTATTTATGGTATGTGTTTCGTATATAAGTATGTACAATAGCATTCACAAAAAAACTTGGTAAACATATGCAATTTATATACATAGGTACATAAAAGGATTGAATATCTTGAAATTACCACGAAGCTAGAGAACACTTTGCGGAGCGACGATGCCATTTAAAGGATCGTCTCAGTGTGAAATTTTCGAGAAATCGTTTTTTTTTTTGTTGTATTATCGAATAGTGTACACTATAATAAACTGATTCTCAAATTTTGAAATGGAAATTCGAATTATTACGGTTGTTAAAGCGTTTCTTGTAGACAGGGAACATAGTGGGGAACTTAGCTACTCGAACTTTTGAACGGGGTTTTCTCAGAATGCTGTTTTTCAAAACGGTTTCCTATCCTCAAAGGAAGAGTTTTGAAGATATACATATAGTTCCAGTTTGGAGAGAACATTTTTAAATTTTTTGAAATCTTACTTACTTTTCCTACTTCTTTTCTACCAAATGAGATACCTTTTGTTTAAATCGCTGCCATTTTGTCAAATTAAAAACAAAAAAAAAAAAAAATTGCGGGGTAGGGACTTTCCTACAGATTAATAATCTTTTTGAAGTTTTTAGACCAAAATTACGGCCGCAATCGTGCACATCGTACAGTACCTTTGTTTGTACGCGTCATTTCAACAAATTATAATATTTAAGTATTATGCATTCAATGAATAACCATGCAAAATAATTTTGTATTCGTCATGAATATATTTTTTCATAGAAAAAAAAACGGACCGATTATTTAATTTTAACATTAAAATAAGTCGCAAAATTAGTGATTTTTCGGAGCGTCACACTGAGACGATGACGAAATGGGGCCATATGTCAACAATGAAGCCGATTATAATCTTCCAAAGATTCATTTCATATTTGAAGAATTATGGATCAATGATTCACTCTCTCTGACTCTTTGAGGATGTTTCGACGCCTAAGCAATGACTTGTCATCATCACTCTAAATGCGACTATTTTGTTTATTAACGAACCCAGTAAACCAAAAGTGGGAAAATTTTTGTTTTCGACCCTTTCAGGGCTTGGCCCGTCCATATAGGAAATTGCCTCGCGCAAAAATTTTTTTTATTTATTGTTCATTTTATTATATTTAAAATTACTATATTTATGTATTTAATTTGTATGTAATACACAAAATGTATAGTTTAATAATTTCGCATTATAGCACAAACTATAGACAACAACAGGAATACTGTTATTTTTTTAATACGCGCTCTTTTTTGTTCGACATTTGGCAACCCTACTACCGCTATGTGGCAATTCACAACTTTATCGTAAGGCTTGACATATTTAATGGTTTACGTACTCAGAACGTTTTGACATACATATGACCGCTATTTGTGTTGCTTACAGTAACTTCAAATATTCATCTCGGCCAAAAAATTTTTTAATTGGGGAACATTTTTGTGCGAACAATTTTTTACGTGGAATTACTCAGCAATGGTGCATCGATGAAGTTAGTTTGATTTTTTGCGATGAACCTTCATCCGTGCCTGGGTTGTTATGTTCAATTTAATCGAAGTCGTTGATCATTTCAAAACGAATTTTATGAAGTTATCCAGAAAACTATTGATGTGCGCAAACTGATATTTCAAGATTGCCATGTGATCTATCTATAGAATTAGACAACTAAGCATTAGTGGGTCCAGCATACATTCAACATTGCATGAACATTTGATTGTAAATAAGTTTGTTCACGCAATATGTGAAACTCTCAAAAACAGGTCCGCGCCCATTAGTCTAGAGAAACGGTAAAAAAAATATGATAGTGGTTCTTCGAAAGTTTCAATCATCGTGACAGGTTATGAATCGTGGACTTACGCGTAAACAGTAGTCTACTATTTGTATAGTATATTGGTGTATCAAGATGAGCGGGAAAACTGAGCATGTCGCTAAACAATAAATTCTGAGTGGTACAAAATCCATTAGTTGCCAGTTGTCTTTTGAGAAATTAGAAAAACCAACCACCTTATTATTCGTAAAAAAAAATAAACCAAAAAGTCAACGTTTTTCGACATGTGAAGAAGCGGTTGATGCTTTAAGAACGCATGTTGTAGAGATACTTCAATCAGAGTAGCAAAAGAGCTTCGATAATTGGTTGAAGTGTATAGATCTCAATGGAAAATATATAATATATATAAACAGTAAAGCGATTTTCAATGAGTGATATTTGTTTTTCTCTTTTTCCGAAATGTAAAAGGCAACCCTGGTAGTAACACTCAGTGATTGTTGTAGTATGGTGTACATTGGTGTACGTTGATTGTGAGTATTTCGTTGATTTTCACACACCATTTTATATACATATGTAGTTATCTGTGTAAATACATATGTAAGTACATATGTATATTCTAATCGAGGAATTGCACTAGTTTGCTGCGAAAACAGAAACGACATTTGAATTATGGCATGAGGGAAAGTGAGCCAATTTACGATACTAAGCATTGTTTTAAACTGACAAAAGATACGATCCGTTAAAACAAGATATTTAATTTTTTTATTTTTATTTAATACTAGCTGACCCCACAGCCGCTGTCCTGCGTGAAATTATGTGTTTTGAAATGCTTAAAATGTTGAATTTATATTGCGTTGTAATTTATTTGCGTTTTTACTACATTTTTTTATAATGTAGCGCAGCTTGAGGAACACAGTTTTTTAGTTTCTTTTCTTGTGCGTAAATGTACAGAGAAGATGGGATAGCTGGGTTGTGAAAAACATAGCATTTCTAGATTTATGCCACACTCTTCTAGTGACTATCCTTGTGTCCCGTTGATGGTCATCTCAAGTGCAACTTTCTGTAGAAACTGAATACGTTTGAACTGAAATGGCTGTCCTTTTGTAATCGATTTGGTGCATACAGATTGTGAAATGAATTTGAAAGCTGATATGTCGAAATGATCTTCATGAAAATAATGCGAACTTCAGGAACATGCGAAGTAGCTATCGCATTGTCTATCGTTTGTTTCCAGTGATTATCATGTTTCAGCAATTGCAACTTCTGGTATGCTTATCAAAAAGTTGCAAACACTGTCCCATTCAAATACGCAATGACCTAAAAGAAGTTAAGGTGGGGAGCCTGTTTTAGAGGATTAAAAAAATAAATTTTTTTGAGGATTTTTTTGCGAGGAAAAGAAATAATTATTTAAAGCGAAATTTCTAGGGATTATAGTTATATATTTAAATATTTTCACAATTTTTTGGCTAAGAAATCTTTGATATTCTGGTTGCAATCTCTGTCGGTTCAAAGATATTCATATTTTTTAGTAATTCATCTTCTAGTTAAACTAAAATAAATTCAAAAAAAGTGTAAAAATTTAAAAATTGAAAAAAAAAAAAATGATTTTGACCAAACAAATTTTACTTTATGTAGTTTTTTTTAGTTTAAATAGAAGATAATTTGATGCCAAAGATAATAAACTTTGCCCCAATTCTATATGACGTTTAGTTTTTTTTATCCTGCCCGCCATTTAAAAAAAATCGTAAAAATGAAAAACCACGTCAAAGTTGCCGCTTTCTGCTCAAGCGCTAATATATCTGCTACATGCTCGGTAACTATTTCCCTTCTAGCTTCGAAAATATTTCGAATTCCCATCTATAACCTTGGGGAAATACTCTTAGATTAGGTAGACTCCCCCTTAAACCGCGAGACCCACAACAGTTGGAAAACTTTCATGAATTGCAAAAGTATATATGCTACAAAGTGCTTTGTCGACATATTTGATACTTCCTGATCTCATCTTGTTCAAGGCAAATAATCGCCATGTTGCTTTCTTTGGTGCCGTATTTGATCGATTACACCAAACTGCCAAATTTAGCATTGGCGTCTAAATTGAATGTTAAGTGTTCTGACATTGTCGTCTGGAGAGCGAGGCCGATAGAGTCGATATCCATCATTTCCAGTTTGAGTTTCCGAACGAACGTGAATAGTGTTTCGTGCATTTATTATCAGACATACAAACCGAAGTGGGATTGTGGTGTCCGTAATCATCATTGGTTCCTAAAGTATATATTATACAGAGAAGGCATCATATGGAATTCAAATAGCGTTACATTGGAAGAAAGCGTGGTTGTAAACCGATTTCACCCATATTTCGTACATGCCATCAGGATATTAAGAAAATATTATGTACCGAATTTCATTGAAATCGGTAGAGTAGTTCCTGAGATATGGTTTGTGGGGCATAAGTCGGTTAACGCACTTTTAGCGATTTTCAACATAACCTTTGTATGGGAGGTGGGCGTGGTTATTATCCGATTTCTTCCATTTTTGAACTGTATATGGAAATGGCTGAAGGAAACGACTCTGAAGAGTTTGGTTGACATAGCTATAGTAGTTTCCGAGATATTTACAAAAAACTTAGTAGGGGGCGGGGCCACATCCACTTTTCCAAAAAAATTACGTCCAAATATGCCCCTCCCTAATGCGATCCTTTGTGCCAAATTTCACTTTAATATCTTTATTTATGGCTCAGTTATGCCACTTTATAGGTTTTCGGTTTTCGTCATTTTCTGGGCGTGCCAGTCGGCCGAATATGCCCATCTTCGAACTTAACTTTCTTATGGAGCCAAGAAATGCGTGTACCAAGTTTCATCATGAATCTCAATTTTTACTCAAGTTACAGCTTGCACGGACGGACGGACAGACAGACATTCGGATTTCAACTCGGTACTCGTCACCCTGATCACCTTGGTATATAGAACCCTATATCTGGCTTTTTTAGTTTTAGGCTTAGGACTTACAAACAACCGTTATTTGAACAAAACTATAATATTCTCCTTAACAACTTTGTTGCGAGAGTAAAAAATATAGTTATGATATGCACATATGTATATGGTAGAGCTATCTTATTGCAGCTGCCTCCGCTTGAAGTGATCTTGAAGTCTGAAAGATTAGCGGATGGCTCTCGATTAAAAACTTTACCAGTATTTTCCCTGAATTTCGAGTTTAATTAATTAAAAAATCTTCGAGTTTTTCTTGGTAATTAATAACCAAAGGCGTTAATCAAAACGTTCAATTACGTCGGCATTCGTAAATGCCAAATAAATTTTCGCTTTCAATCGCAATTTTCTTGCATGGCAACATAAATTTCAAAGCTATTTATGCTAAAGAAATGACAACGTCGAGTGCAAATCAATCACTTCTTGCTTAATGTCAGTAAGAGTCATCTAAAAAAACTCGTGATATATATATGTCAGTGGGTGAGACGCCTCTGCCATATTTCCTAACGTTAAATGGCTGTCATAAACTAGCGAATATGGCAAATGCGCCCACGAGTTCGCCTTCACATGTGCAGAGCGCGAAGCACCGCATCATCCATCCATCTTTGTTGCGCTCTTGCCGCTGGTGGCTGATTTTACCACTGACTATATTGTTCAAAAACTAACGATGACAACAACAATGTTGACCAAGATGATAACAGCATCGCTGCTTCTGATGACAGCAACTTTGTGACTGCCACCAACAGCATCATCATCAACAACGTTGCCGCAGAGCAACAAACAATAAATGACCAGCACATGTGTTGCATACATAAATACATATGGTACTATATTATGTCTGTGGCTGATTTTAATGTGCAATAGCAGCAACAAGCACTTCTGATTTTTTGTGGCTGCCCACGGCTTTTGTTGGTTAGGGGCGTTCTGCCACATGGTCATCGATCATAGTCATCAAGTATCATTATTGATGAGCCTCCAACTCGATTAAGTAACATGCACACATTTTCTAAAAGACAAAGTATACATACACATTTTTTGTGTAGATGTGCATACGCGTCCAAATAACAACACATCGTTCAGACTTATGCTGTTGTTATATTCGCTGCGCATGTTGCAAGGTAACAGATTTGACAGTGGTGTGCAAAACTTTTCTTACCTTTTTCACTTTCGTACAATCCAACACTGTCTACGAACATGTTGGCAACTGATTTCCCATTGATGAGTCCCTTTCTTGTATGGTTGTTCACCGACACATTCATCATAAATTCAATGAATAATTTAACAGGTTCAACATCGAACGTTATCTGATTGTAGCTGGTGATGGAGTGTGCTTTTTGGTGTTGCATCATAACATAGTGGTCGGGTGGTTTGGCCATAATCTACTATAAAAAATATTAAACGAGATCAGAAAAATTACACAGGATTCACATAATTCAACAAAAACAAGAAAAAACGTTAACTTCGGCTGCCCCGAAGCTAATATATACCTCACAAAAGCATTTATTTTATAACTGTGTGTTTAGTTTGTATCGAAGCGGAGATAACATTGTTGCCTTAGGAAATAATCTATACCAAATCTCATGAATATATCTTGTCAAATGTTAAAGTTTTTCATACAAGCCCTTGATTCCGATCTTTCGGATTGTATGCCAGCTATATGCAATAGTGAGCCGATCTGAAGAATTTCTTCCTATATTACATTATTTCTATGAACAATAACTCAAAGCAAATTTCGTGAAAATATATCATCAAATGAGGAAGTTTCCCATGCAAGCATTTGATTCCGATCATCCAGTTTGTATGGGAGCTGTATGCTGTAGTTAACCGATCTAAACAATTTCTTCGGAGATTACATTGTTCTCTTAGAAAATAACCTGTGTAAATTTCTGTAAAATACTTTGTCAAATGTGAACGTTTTCCATACAAGAACTTGATTAGGTAAAGGTCGTCCATATCAACATCCTCCAAATCAGACAGGAAAAAATCATTACGTATGGCTCTATGTATACCACTAGCTGTAACATTTTGGCTGCCTTATTTTTATCTTGAATAGGGTATATTTAGTTTGCTTACGATAAAGAGAAAGGAGCTATATCGGTCGGAGTTTGGTGATGTATAATTACCTGAGTAATAAAGAAAGTTACGCCCAAAGAACTTAGTCTTGTCGAAAAATTTTTATTGTAAACCACACCATAAAGTCTCTCGTCTCAGTTTTGCCTGAAATCACATGAGACAGGCATCAGGTAAGATAAAGAAAAATTAATATTTTAATTATACGGTTGCGGCAAAGTAGACAATTCACTTACAAAATAAACTGTACTATTGGTTCTAGGTGATCTTTTCTGATAAGAAAAAGTTCAACCTTGGTGGTCCAAACTACATTTTGGGATACTGGATAGATTTACGAAAAGAGCCTTGATATTTTTCATATCATAATTTTGGCTCAAGGGTAAGGGGCGCATTTTGAAATTCTGGGACACTACCGTTGGCATTCCCTTCTTGCCGAATGAATAGTTCCGAGTACCAGGAAGTATTAGAAGCAAATCTGCTATCCTACATACGGAGTCGTTCGCATAAATCTTTATCTTTTCAACACGACAACACAAGAATCCATACAAGACGGTCAAAGAAAACGTGGTTTCAACGTGAAAATATCCATTTTTTGGAGTGGCCAACGTAATATCATGATATTAGTTCTATTGAGGTTTAATGCAGTAAAATATTATATTGAATATTATTGTATCCTTGCCCCATCTTGACGTGAATTTTATAAATAATGTTAAAAAATAGTACTGCTCTAGCTCAAATATTATAGATAATATGATGACGCGCGAAAGATCGGTCAACCCGTCATATTTATTATTGAAATCCGAAAAGAGTTTCCCTTTGCAAGTTTCGAGAGTATATAATGTTGGATTAAATGTGAACTTAGCCTTTCCTTACTTGTTATTTTTTGTTTTTTTCCATGGAGAAGGTTAGAATTACTGCCGCTGTGGACTTTTTATGTATAGCGCCGTCGGAAATAGTATTGAATTTCTTATTCAAAAAGTTTTTCGTATATTCAAAAATATACCTTTAAAATTTTAAATCAATTAATACTTTTTTTTTTAGGCTATCAGATAAATATTTTATTTCTTTTGTATTTAAGTACATATGTATGCTTATAAATAGGTAGTTATATAATAATAAAATTTTTCAGCAGAGCAAGTAAATGAAAAATTAAGAGTTCCAATAACAAAATATATGATCATCAGCAGCATCAACAGCCCCGTTGCGTTACGGTTCGCATTGCTTTTGATGTTGTTGTGTCGTTATCATCTATCGTTTGCGCGCTCCTGGGGTCTCCGGTGGTGCGTCCCATTCACACAGGCTCGCCGCATTTGTTGCAATCAAGGGGTATTAATATACAACGAAACAATAAACAACACACCGTGGCCGCGGTGTCTCATTGGGCCTATGGAGCAAGCAGCAAAACGTAGTACATAAGTATGAATATATAAATCTGTACATACTTATATATGTGTCCATATGTGTATGTGTGCACGCTGGAGCTTCTAGTGCGCCAAGTCATACTGCGGCATATAACAACAACAATGTTAATAATAACAACAATATTTATTGCAAATGCAGCAATAAATTTCAAAACACTATTCACTCGGCACCACATGGGGTCGCCAGAATTGAAGATAAATTTTAAGGCGGCAATTTATGATTTGTGAGCATAAGTTTCACTGCTGCCGCCATGGTAGCGGCAACCAAAGACAAAGTAAGTGACGGCACAAGCGAGGACCTATATATATATATGAGTAGGTATGTATGTGTATGTAGGCGTGAAGGAAGTTAAGTTTATGGTTCATTTAGTAAAGCGTAGGGACGGCGTATGGCAAACGTCGGCCTTGTATAGAACGTGAGAGTAAATTAAATGGGTGAATGAGTTACGCAAACGTATAGTCTTCAATATGCTAATAAGGTCAGATTTATGCGTATGTATATGTAATAGAAGAATAACGAAATTAATGTCATGCTAGAGTTTCGGTAACCTGATCTCGTAGTATTTCTAGCTTGAAACAGCATTACAAGAAGTCCATGTAATGCGCAATTGTTTGCTTTCATTAAATTGAACTTTGTCCAAAATAGATGTAAAGCCATCGCATATTCCCATATTTAATTATTGTGAGTACAAGACATTATGGCTATATTCAGATACCTCCTCAAAATGGCATAATCATTTGCTGTCATTACTTTTGCTCATTTTATATTCTTGAAAATCTTATTCATTTATTTATTTATAAAAACGTGAAACAATAACACAATTACTTTTCCACGAAAAAAGGAGCACTGGCTGCCAGGACCTTCGGCTAAAAATCTTATAATTATCAAGTTTGAAGTACATATACATATGTAGTCAGTGAAAAAATAATTATATTTTAATAAAAAAATGAAAAATTAATATCTAAAAATTTCCTTCCTTACTTTTTATATATGTATATTTTATATCTTCCTTGTAAAAGTTTTATCTTTGCTTTTGATAGCAGAGTTTCGCCCTATATCAAAACTTCTAACCTATTCTTCTACCAAAAATGCAACAGTGTTCTTAAAGATGGTTTGATAGAAGATTTTCGTTAAGTAATATTTTCGTTTTCAAAGCATGAATAAGGCCTGAATTAAGGCAAGAATTAAAGCCGAACGACTATCAAGCGCGTCGCACTTTTGTTGACCGGGCCCAAAACGAGGTTGCCTCATTTGAAGTGATGATAATCCACAAGCAATTGTTGCGACTTCGTTACATTCTCAAAAATTCCATATTTCTTCAAATGCGAGACCGGGCATAATGTTACAGCCAATGGGTGACGCTATAGAGCCATGAGTAATGACTTTTTCGAGCCTGAATTGGCGGATATTAGTGTGGTCGATCTCAGGTTCCAACATGACATGTTACATGCCATACAGCCAACGAAAGATTCAATTTAATAATGGGAACTTTTTGGGTGTTATGTGAAGTCGCTTGTCTACGCAGATACACCCGTCGCCTTGCTGGATAATATTAGGGCGTTATTGCTGACATAAGGCACCGATTGCTGCAAAAACTATTCGAAAATTGGGGTTTTCAGTTGGAATTCATTCGAACTAGCCGTGTCTAACACCTACCCGAAATAATTTGGCAAATGTAATGACATACCCTTATTCTTATAACAAAGCTGGATTCTTGGCAATAACATTAAATTGTAAGCGCTTTATTTTTTCTTGATAACTATCTGTCAACAAAGAACACCCCTTATTTCTCTTCATTGCTGTTTCATCCTAGATAAAAAATGCCCACAGTACATTTTTTTATAAAAATAAATATTTAATTTTACCAGGTTATAGGTTAGAGTGCTGCTCTATTTTATTTTCCTTACTTATTTAGAAATTTGACTGCTTCTAAACCCTTCGACAAATTTATACTTTATTCTCTCGCCCTCGTACCCCTTTCATCATTACAAATAATGGTATGCACACTTTCCTGAACGGCAACCAAATTGCAATAATTTACAGTGAATGCAATACACCTTGGATGGCTCAAGGCATACATGGCACATCGTACAATGCTCAAGTGCGCCTAAGCGAGTTTGAGGCAATGGATGGCAGCGCAGCATGCTATGGCAATTGGGCGCGTTTTATACTTTATGAAAGCATAAATGAAAAATGGAACATCGTTAAGAGCAATTCATAATAAAATATTGGCTGAGCGTTGGTGCGGAAGGTTCAAATAAGCTTAACGTCCAATTGCGCCACAAGCGATTTACAGACCAAAGTCGGCGAAACCACGTCCACGTTGCAGCAAGGTAAACCCATGTAGTAAGACGGCTATGCCGAGCTGTGCTGCTTTGCGCTGCGTGCCGATGGTTGTTGCTTAGCGCGCCCACAATTATGTGGATGGCAAGCATACTCACTCTCACGGTGGTTGTCGTTTGTAAAATTGCCTGCCACATCGCGAAAAGTACATTTTTCTTCGGCTTGCCACGGCTACGGCGTTGTACCTTCTCTGTGGCCCCGCCTTCGCTCGGTGTGCGCTTCCTATCGGTGTGGCAAATGAACTGTGCGATTCTGCTGCTTCAGCAATCATTTTTCATTTTTCAAAACCTTCTTAGCAGCCGGCAGTGGCTTTGCGGCCCTGCCTCTGCTACGTTAGGCCGCTTTGAGCTTTTGGCAGCCCAAAATACCAAAGCCGCTCGTACGTTCGTTCGGTAATGAAGTTGTCGGCCTGGCCATAGGCCATTAAACATATGTATGTACGTACATACATGTGTATGAATATGCAATCGCATGTCGTAAGTTGGCAGTTGTAGCAGCCAAGCAGCATTCGCATAATTTTTCTTTTATGACATTCGTGAATAATGTGTTGATTATAAACAATTGGTAAACGAGACATTTTGACAGAGTGAACGACGCAGGAAGACGTCGAATGCTCGCGTTAATTTTTTAATCGCGCACTGTGTGTCATGTTGCTGGTTAGCGAGGTTGTAAAATAAATGGTGGTACGGCGTGTACAAAAGAAAATTATGGTTTTTATGATGATAAAATATAGAAAAATTTTAATGTGATTAGAAAGGAATCATTTTGAGGTCTAAATCACTTGGACCTAAATTGTTCTAAAATAAAAAAGAAAGAAAAAAATCTCTTGCACAGAAGCTATATTAAACTTTACAAATAAAAGAGCTGCACCGAAGCTAATATACCCTTCACAGGTGCATTTCTGTTAGTAGCTATGTGTTCAGTTTGTATGGAAGCAAGATGTTATGGTAATCTGAACTGAACCATTTTTTCGGAGGTTATATATTACCTTAAGCAGTAATCCATGTAAAATTTCGTGAAGATACCACGTCAAATGCGAAAGCTTTCCATACAAGCCGTTAATTCCGATCGTTCGGTTTGTATGGCAGCTATATGCTATAGTGAGCCGATCTGAACAATTTCTTCGTATTATCTTAAAAAATAACCTGTACCAACTTTTGTGAAGATACATTGTCAAATGTGAAAGTTTTCCATACAAGAACCTGATTCCAATCATTCAGTTTGTATGGCAGCTATATGTTATAGGGGTCCGAGTCGGCAGTTCCGACAAAAGAGCAGCTTCTTGAAGAGAAAATGACGTTTGCAAAATTTCTAAACCATATCTTAAAAACTGAGGGAGTAGTTCGTATATATACAGACAGACGGACATGGCTAAATCGACTCAGCTGAACATACTGATCATTTATATATATGTATATACTTTATAGGGTCTATGACCCTTCCTTCTGGGTGTTCAAACTTCATGGCAAAATAAATATACTCTGTTCAGGGTATAAAAACTTTACAAAGACTGATTTGGTCAGTTTGTGTGGCAGCTATATGATATGCTTTGAACTATTATTTCGGGAACTAAACGGTAACTTTGGACAATAATCCCTTAACTATTTCATGAATTTATCTTGTAAAATAAGAAAGCTTCCTATTCAAACACTTGATTTTGATCGTTCCGAAATCAACGTTTCTGAAAACTGAACTGCAAAATATCGCAAATTTTGTGTTTTTTTTCAAAAATTATTTATTTATTCATGAATATCTATACACTTGTGCCAACGGCTTTTCCAATCTTCGAAGCACTTCAAAAAATCATTTTTTTCTTCTTCTTCAACTCCTCCTGCGATGCCGTCTTTATCTCGTTAAGAGAAGCGTAACGTCGTCCTTTCATGGGCCTCTTCAGTTTAGGGAACTAGAAAAAGTCCCAGGGGGCCAGATCTGGGGAATACGGTGGCTGCGGCATCATTAGTGTGTTGTTTTTGGCCAAAAAGTCGCGCACAAGCAACGATGTGTGAGCAGGGGCGTTATCGTGGTGCAAAAGCCAATTTTTGTCACATCTTCTCGGCCTTCTGAGAACATTTTGTATCATCGATAAACTTTGCTTCGGTCCAAGGTAGCTTCTCCGTATGCCGCAGTCAACAATGTGAATGCATCCGCCCACTTAATTTCCTTTTTCACACAAAATTTGATACAGGTTTTTTGATACATTTCGCGAGCTTGTCGTCATAAGTGAGAGCCATGAGTACTAGCATAACGACACAAAAAATTCGAAATTCGAATATACGTAATCCGCGAAACTTCAAAATTCGCGATACTTTTTGAACACACCTCGTATATATAGGGTAGTCATATTTTTAATCGAACTTCAACCATTTTTTTTATATTAACAATGAATTTTATGGAAAAAATTCACCATTTTGGTGGACCACTTTTTGCCAATTTTCCGTTAGAGACATTATTCCATTGGATGTTGGATGTATCAAAACTTTCCATCCAAGCTCTTCCAGCGTTTGCCGAGTCTTCAAAGATATGTGTGGTCCTGAAACCCTTTCTCTTGATCAGTTCTGGCTGATTTTTTTCCGATTGCTTGCTTCAGTCTCATCAGATGTTTACATTAAATTGTAGAATCAATCGTTCGAGGGGGCTGGAGCAGCTCATAGTGTTTGATTCCTTTCCAATCCCACCAAAAACTCAGCATATCCTTTCGAGGCGTCGACCCTGCTTTGGGACCATTTCTTGAGCTTCACCATTCTTGGGCCATGATTTTTTTGCAAACTATTTTCGTACTTCATCCACTTTTCGTTTCTTGTTACTACTCGCGTCATAAATGCTTCGATTTCATTTCGTTTCAAAAAAGAATCGCAGATGTTCATTCGGTGCATTAAATTTTTCACAAACAATTTATGTGTTACCCGAACGTCGAGCTTCGTTTTATAGCCAGCCTTTTCTGAATGGTTGAAAACCGTTTGATGATGAATGTGGTCGACTAGAGCGAGGTGCGTCTTTCACATCGAAATTTCCAGTGCGGAAGCGAGCGAGTCATTGTTGTGCTACATGAACTCATTCATTTTGATATATTTTTTTTAACACAAAAGCCCAATGTATTCTTAAAAAGTACGTGAATGGTCATCGTCCCTACTACAATAATGAAAAACTGTTGATAAATAAAAAAAGTAATTAACTTTATGTTTTTAATTTTTCCCCATATTTTTTACATAAATTTTGTCATAACATTACCAATAAAATATAAAAAGATATATGGACAATAGCCAGGCATTTTGTGAACATTAAAAAAAAAATTGAGCAATTCGGTTGAGTAGTTCGCCCGCAATCATGTTCGCCAGTTTAAAAAAGTGTGTTTTGAGAAAAACGCGTTTAAAGTTTGAGGTGTTCACTCCGAACACTGTTTAAGTGGATTTCTACATTAATTCTAAGGGTATAAGGGAACAGAAATTTCAAAATAACAAATTTTTTTTTGTTTTTTTTTTTTGAAAAAAGATTACTTTACTGACCCCTTAATTGACGCAGGAAAAGAAGTGTCCAAAACTTCCTTTTACCCAAATCTTCAGTTCAAATTATACAAATAGTGTTTTATTACTAATACTTAATCGCACAGCCAACAATCCCTCAGTACCGGAAAATCGTAGAGGTTGGACATCCCTCGATCCAATCGATCAAGTAACTATTTTCATGTTATGTTATGTAAAAAATATCGTTTTATAATCAACGCCCTCGACTCATGCCATATCGAATTTCTGTCGCTATTTACCCGCAGTGTTAATACATTTCTCCCGATTCTAAGATTAGAGGAAAAGCGAAATCAGAGTAGGAACTAATTTATGGAGCAATACCAAGATTGACGATTTTTTAGAGCAATGCGTGTGTTAGTTGTCCGATATAACAGTATGTGTGTACGTAAGGTTAAAAGTGCTCGCACTGGCTTTTGATTGCGCTTCATGCGGATGTCGTGCATTGGCATCATAAATTTTCACCTTCACCATAGCGTGTTGATATGCCGGCGCGAGTCAGCAGACTAACTGGCCGACAGACACCCGACGTCTGACGCACAACAGCAATAATCAACAATAGCTTAAAGACGCATGAAGTACGAGGTTTTTGAAAAGCAATAAAAAATGAAAATGAAATGGAAAAACATGATGAAAAATAGCCGAGCACGGCAACACATCTTCGTTGTGGCGGAGCGCACACATTTTGGCAGTTTTGGCGTTGAAGTGAATTTATGGTGTCTGTTGTTTATGATGTCAGGTGAAATAAATAATAAATTCGTTATTGCCGGCTGCCGACCGCTGACTGTTGTCTGCAGCTGCCTGCCTCCACAACACCACTACTCCACATTACTTAGCAGCATGTACTCATACAAAAAAACCGCACCAGCAATGCTCGCTCATTCGGCCGCTTGAGGCGCGTTTTTGTAGCTTGCAAAAACAAAAAAAAAAAACAGAAAAAGAAGGCACAACAATCAAAACAACAACAAAAATATCTAATAAACAATTCAAGCTCTTTTTTCCGTGTTTTCGATTACAGCAGTTGTTGCAATTTAGTTGTTGTACACGTCTTAGATTGTTGCTATTAGTTTTCGAGGTGGGCCTAGACACGCCTGGTAAGCGCACTCAACTTGCCACAACGCAGCAAACGGTTTTTAAGTCATCCTTTGTTGCAAGACAATGGGCAACGATGCTTTTACGGAATGAAATAAAGCAATTTCTCGCCGATTTTTATTTCTTTGTTAAAATATTTTGTACTTCTCTTTTCATGACAAATCGCTTATTTTCGGCGTGCAAATGGGGCGGGAAAACAACTTTATTTGGCAAGCTGTTGGGGTGTAGCGGTGCCTTGCGGTGTATGTTGTAAGAAAATCTGATAAATTAAATTTGGGAGTTAGCAGACGTGGTGAGGCTCTTGGTTTGGCAACGTGTTAGGATTATTTATATAATCTGATTACTGCATTTATATATAAATTTGTATAAAATAAATGCTGTGACATTCAAAGAAAAGTTTTTTTTTTCTTAAAAAATTAAATTAAATATTTTTGGACTTCGGCTGTTATCATTTATCTGACGAACCTCTGTTCTTTGCTCGCTCTTTGAGAGTCTTTCTTTTCTCTTCGTCTTCGGTGAAATTGCTTGATATTATTATATATTTAATTTAATTGATGTTGTTGTGAAATGAGAACTTGAGGAACGCTGCATAAAGTGGTCTAAATTGGACTTTTCGACGGCCACTTGCCCGACGTCGTTTTTAGAATGAAATGCCAATACTATCTTCACAATAAAGTTAAATTATGGGCGTCTTTGATCTTCATAATCGGAACAAAATACAAAAAGTTTGGTAAATTTAATGATTTAAGTGAAAACAGTGAGTTTCATATTTTGGTTAACATACGTCGCCAGAATACTAGGTCTAACAAAATAAATTTTATTTCTAAAACTTCCACTTGCGTCAATAAGCAATCTACTGCAGAGGAGATCACCGATAATAGCAATAAAATAACAAGTTAAATGACAGTGAATTGTGCACGGTAACGCCTTTATTACAAAATACAACTAACGTGAAATATGTATTGGTAATAATGTACAATGTATTGTGTAGTATAATATGTTTTTATGTCGTTATTAAATGAGTTTATAGTTGTTTGGTGGAAGGTATATTCGCGCGCTGTACACCTTTCATTACCGGTTTAACGAACAGCTGCTATTCGTATGAGCTGGGTGCAGCCCGCAATTATAAGGATTTGATGGAAATATGATTATTTTCATTATTAGCTGATGAAGATACCTATGCAATCCTCTTGCGGTATTTTGGTTTAAATCTTTCTTCTTCGTTTTAGTAGTCACGTAAATAGTTAACTTTTTTCAAATGGCGGATTTATTTCTGAAAGAAGATTATCGATTATCTATAAAACGTTCAACAACTCATTGCGCTACTACTGGGAACTTTTCGGAAAAGTTTTTAACTGAGAAAAATGCATAGCTGAGCTGATTTGGAACACAACAAAATGTAACATTCCTTTCAGAAAGTTATGGTACAATTTGAAGATAGCTTTAAGTTTCATTAAAACGATGGTAAAATTGTATCAATAAAACTTCGCAGTGCCCCCTAATCGAACCCTAGCGACATTTTCTAGAACGTTCACTGATTTTAGAATTAGCAATAATCAATAAGTACTCGAGTAAACTAAGACTTATTTTCAAAAAATAAATAATATCTCATCAGGAAGTGCAGAAAGTATATGGAGCGACTTAAAATTAATTATTTTTACTACTCTTGGAAAGGATAAGAAAGAAAATAATAAAAATCATTAGATGCCAGATGACATATTAATGCTAAAACAAATTGGATAAACAATGTATGTCAAGAAATTGAAAGATTACAATTTATACGTGATACCTTCCATTTACACAAAAAATTGAAAGAAGATGCAGGTATTCATCAAATAAAAATCATAATAATTAGGTGGTATTTACATAAGTGAAAATAAATAATATGGAAGAATTATATTGAAAATGTTTTTTCGGAAGACAGCAGATTGAACCAGAACCTTTATCTCCATCACAGACTATCTGTCACTTATGTTACGAAAGGAGAAATTGAGAGAGTTATACAATGAATGAAAAATTATGTAGTAACAGGTCCAGCTGAAATTTTAAAGTTAATAAATGGCAAATATATGACTCTAGCTCTACTAAAGCTTTTTGACAATGGCTAGTATCCAAAGTGGTTAAAATCTACATTCATACCACTACCTAAGAAAAATAATGCGAAACATTGTAATGAATACAGACCAATTAGTCTAATGTCACATGCTCTCAAGATATTTCATTCAAGCCAGAATATATAGGAAATGTGAAAAACAAATGGACAAGACGCAATTTGGCTTCAGAGAAGGAGTTTGAACACGTGGGACATTGTTCTGTATACAAGTTTTGGTTCAAAACTGAGATGCCAAAAAAGATGTATTTTTATGTTTTACTGAATATGAAAAAGCTTTCGACACCATTCAACTCCATTCTATGGGTATAGATGACAAAAAAATTCGTTGGCAACAAACTGCCCATGTAAGCATCAATGGTGATATAACCGAAGAATTATCTATTTCATGAGTTGTAAGCCAAGATTGCAATCTGTCACCAATATGCGAATACGAATTGGCAAATAAAGAAGAAAGAAAAAGAAAATGTTGGTCGATATGAAGAAATTTTTTCTTAGTTTAAAGCCTGAAATATATTACATTAATCCTGATTTTATCATAGCCATCCATACAACAAATATAACAGGTTTCGATCTACCGGTGAGCTTTATATATGAGGTAAGGTATTTTATTGAAATAAAAGCGACATGGCTTTTTTGAGTTGAATTTTCGAAATTCTAAATGGAAGTCCAATATTTATTCACTTTTTTTTACTTTATAATATCGCTTATGGTCTCTTTTTTTCTTGTAGACGTAATAACATTCTAAAGAATTTTAAAAGTTAATTAGTTGTTGTATATTAGCCTCAGTAAAATTTAAAAGCACACAAATTACTTTCGGCAGCCATATACATAGATACATACGGTACATAAACCCAAGTCTTAGGCACGTTACTTTTAATAAACCAACTCATGAACTTGCCGAATGAATAGTAATGGAGGAAAGTTATTGAAAAAGCCTGCAAAGGCCATATCCATTATATACAACCCAAAGCCACCTTTACCAACAACATTGCGCGCCGTCTGCGGTAATTTACATACAAACACAGTTTTACTGCCTATCATCTAAACGGTAAATGCTGGTAAAAATCAACAACATTTATAGGCGGAAATTGCCAAACAAAGTTTTTGCATTTTATTGCTTTTCAATTTATTACTCAGTTACAAATGCACACAGACAAATACGAACTGATGTACTCATACCAAATATGGAATCATTAAGTGAAATAGCCAAAACAACCCTGTAGAAAAAGTTGCACTTTAAGAGCATTTCACTAGCATAACTAAAGCAATAAATTCTAGCATTCGTACGGTAATATAAAAATTAGACTTGAGAAAAGTACCGAATGATGCAACCCCACGAAATCTAACCTAAGAATATTATATTATATATTCCATGAACATTAAATAGCTCGCTTAATTGCGCCAAAGATTTGATAGCGCGTATCGACTTGGATTTGAAAATTTAAGGTCCGATTTCGATAAGTCCTAGACGCAAGAATAAAATTAAATTTAAACTCGACCCGCAATGCTGTCTAACCTTCCAGAAGAGTGAGAAAGGGGTGAGGTGGACAGGAACATAGGGATAAATATATATACGGATGAGTCCAAACTAAATAATGGTTCCACTCCAGGCGTGTGTTTTCCGTAAAAGTTATTATAATCATCACCACTGGAGTGTCTTCCAAGGGGAGATCGTAGCAATTAAAGAAAATATTCTTGTTCTTACAAAGAGTGTGATCACAAAAAGAAATATATTTACTACTATGAGCAAAAAATAATAATATCTTCTTCATAATTTTAAAATTCTTAATTTAATCTTTAAAATCGACGACGTACTCCACAATCCAATCCCCCTTACATCTAATATATTTGTACCAACGTGTTTTTAAGCCTCGAAAAATGTATTAAAGTCAATTTGCGGAATAACCCTCAATGTGGAGAGCGATTCACGTTTAATGTCGTCAATTGACTCAAAATGGTTTCCCCGGAGTAGCCGCTTGAGCTTCCTGAATACCCAGAAGTCACACGGGACTAAATCAAGTGAATACGGGACGTTGTGGCACAGTATTGGTTGAAATTTAACAAAAAAATCACGTGGTGCAAAAACCAAGAGCTGTTGGCGGATAATTTCTACCTCTTTTTATGAATAAATTCGCGCAAACGTCGCATAATACTAAAATAGTATATATAGTATATATATGGAAGAAATTCGGAGTGCACCACACATAGGTAATCGAAGAAAACTGTCAATATAACCTTGGGTTTTGACTTCCTTTGAAGTGGGTTTTTCGGCCTCGGCTGACCTTTGCCAAAATATTTAGCCGATTAGTTGTCAGTTTACAGGGTCGTAAGCATAGATCCAAGACTAATCGCTATTAATATAACATTCTGGTAGTCGAAAAAAGATTGTTTCACAGACATTAACGCGACACTATTTTCGAAAAAATTTAGTGAATTTGGAACCCGGCATGCTTTCACTTTTCTTAGGCCCAAATGATCTTTCAAAATGGTATTCGCTGATCCTTCCGATATTCCAACGATGACAGATCTTTGCTTATTTATCGCCAGTTCTCAAAAATAAAGATTTTATTGACGTGCTAACAGGTTATTGTCTAATTGATTGACATGCAAACTGAGAACACCATACAATGCGAAGAAATATAGGAAGAAGAGACTATAATATATTTTCTATGCGAATGTATGGCTTTGTATAGAAAAAGAATTACAGCTATCGGACGAGAGTTTCTGAATGATGTTTCGGATGTTACACAGATAAAACTTTTTGTATAGATGTATAGTACTTAATCTGGAGCACAGGGTAGTTCAGAGAGGTTGTAATATAGTGAGCCGATTTTAGTCCCGGTTGTTTGACAATGAGCTTCCTAAAAGCCTTGGTGCATCGGCAGTCATCCACTACCTGAATGTGAGATGACAAAACTTGACGGCACTGTTTGTACAAAGTTTTATTTTAATTCGTGATTTATATAATGTAAACTGAAATCAAGAATCACATGTATTAAGTTCCATGAATATATCTAAATTTTTACTCAAAATGTAGCACAAATTAACGCATTAATAGATAGTTATAGGGTATTTAAGGTAGTTCGATTCCAATTAACTCGATTTTCTTTGCTTTACCTATAATCTTTTACCAAAAGTTCAAAATTGGACGATGAATTCTAGTTCAATTTGGCGACATCCTCATCCTTCTCTAAAGAACAAATAAAGGTTGACAAAATTTTATCAAAACCGGATGAAACTCATAAGGTAAATTAAACAAATCTTAATTTTTTATAATGGATTTAGATATATGTACAATTCGCCCTTACCATTTTAGTTGGTCCTTGGTGGATCTTGTTGTAATTTGGAAAGTAAAGCCAAAGATGTATTTCCCAATAGGGCATGTCTAAGCTTCATGCCGAATATCGACTTCAATTCAACTTTTGCACGTTAATTTTCGACTTGTGCGCTTTTATTTCCACAGCGCGATTATCCCGACTTTTTTTTTATTGATTTTATGAGCATTTCTTTCATACGCTTCGATTTGTAAGACTGCCAGCCAATAAGGTCTTCAACGGCTGTCGATACCTTAGTGGAGATTTCTGCTCTTTTCCTATTATTTTACGATCGAGTAGGCGTGTAGCATTTGTGGTTAAATTATTGATTGAGTTTACGACTTTTCTTATTTCACGCCATTCACTAATTCAAATCTGAACACGATTTTTGCCAACGCGCACATGCAATGACTAAATTATTGTACCTGCCTGGTTGGGTTAGTTGAGATGGCACGAAGATTGCTGGGAATGATGGAGAAATGTCTTCATTGACACAAATAAATTTTTTGAAAAGTGGGTGGTTCATTTTGTAAGCGATAAGAATCGGAATTTGAAAATAATGGAATTCGCAATGCTAATGACTATATTAGGCGTAGAGACTTTTCTTTATTTTTTTGGATTTTTTTGCCCCATTATTTGTAGTTGGCGAAACTTTTCCTTTACTTTAATGAGAATTTTCTATGGAGGAGGCATTTTACACGCAGATAATTTTTTTTATTGTATAGCTCAAATTTTGGTTCTACTTGATTCTGGAACTTGACCTAATATAGCTATCATCTTATGAGACAGCTTTTGGATTTACCAAGATTTATAGCATCGTGATACTTCGCACTTGGCGAAACCGGTAACAGAAGTTTAAATCAGTTTTGAGGTTCTAGAAAATTCAAAGCGGTTTGTATTGGTAAGGCTAGGTGTATGAGGGCAACTGCACATCAGACAAAAATTGATAAAGCGAATTTAATTAATCATGAAACAATATCCACAATGCAATCCAAAATAAAATTTTACAAATTTATAAAAATTTTCGAAAATATAATGTCTCAATATACCACCAATATTTCTGACCATGGTCATGACCACACTAATGAAAATATCACTAAATCAACTATACAAATCACTCGTTCGCAAATTTATGCAGCAATAAAATTGCGCTTGTCCTCATAAAAAGCTAACAGCGTCAATAACACCAAACCACTCGAAAATATCAAAGCCTGGTCCACGCACACACATACAACAGCTTGATCCCAACCAGTAAGCACCTACTACTATATAGATACACAAATTCATGCACCTTCAGCTGGAGGCAGTAAACCGAATTGCGTCTGATTTGAGCCCTAATTTGCATGTAAACGGCTTTTGAAAGTCACTGTAGCCCACAGCAGTGCAGCATAATTTTAGGCGCGTTGCCCTCTATCATTGCTAGTTGTTGGTTATAAGCCATTTTATTGCTTTGCTGTTACTTTTGTTACTAGAGCTAGTGCTCCTGCTGTTTCTCTTGCTATTTATGCTACAAATAATGGACCACACAGCTAGAGGACCATATTTCGATGCGACTTGCTGACTGTTTGGGCCAGTTAGTCGGCGTATGCACACACACGCGTATGGCATAATGTGTTAGTATGTGCGCATGTTTTTAGGTGAACGCGTGTAACTGATGTGGCTTGGTGTGTGTTTGCGGCGAGGAATTACGGCCTTTCTGCATGTAATTTAGTGCCACCGAACAAGTGCAAGAATTAAAACTAAATTACATTTTCAGTCGTTCTTGTCGTGATTTATGTGTTAATTAAATTATTTTATGGCCATATTTAAGTCGTTTAACAGTGGGGAGTGCGCACACAGCCGAGTTGCCATTTCATATACACTTGTGTATGCTTTGTTGGTAAAGGCAGTAATAGAGAGTAAGAACGAGGCGTGGATAAAGAAAAATGAGATGCGCCAAAATGGCCAGGCATATACATACATATATGTATAGAAATCGAAGCCAAATGGTCAATGAAACGATGCAACTATGTAAACACAAAATAAATTATATGTTTTATAGCCTTGACAGTATTTTGGAAATATGTGTGCACATAAATGCAGAGTTGTATTTATGCATTGTTTTTACAATTGTAGCAATTTTGGCACAGTGCTATAATAATATTTTAGATGTATGTATATAAGAATAGATGTTTATTATATATGTTTGGAAATTCGTTTGTTCTTACTTATAGGTTTCCTCTATTTGAAAGTAGCTATCTATAGATAAATCCTTAAAATAACTATATCTTCTGGTCTACCATCGGTGAATACTCAATGCTTTCAACTGGCGTACATTTTTACATCCAATCTCTATTTCCGTTTTTCTATTATATATTTCGCACACGAACCAATGTTGCGGTAAAAAGTCAACTACAGATACTGTGGTCTAAATATTCTGTATGGAGCTGGAACATTTTTTTTTTTTTTTGGATTTGAGAAAATTTTGGTCTAAAGGAACTATTCATACAAAGTTTTATCCGGTTATGTTAATTGCTTATCTATTTGTACACAAGAAGGTGACAATTCGTTCATTTTCGCGCTGTGAAATAGGAATGTTATGTACCGAAGTGGGGTGAAATCAGCCGAGTAGTTCATAGGTGCCCCTTACCACTGCAATCCTCTGTGTGAAATTATAGTTCTAAATCTTATTTTCGTGTTTAGTTGTGGATATTTATTCTATCTTTTTTTTAATGTCTGTCATGTTCCAAGGAACATGGATACCAAGTTTTCGTTGATACGTACAACGTTTAGATGAATAAGGCTGTTGTATTCTTTAGTAACATGTTGCAAAAGTATACAAATTATTACATTAATCGTCGTCCGATAAAACGCACTTTTGCTAATGCATTTTTCAGTCCTCAAAACAGTCTGCGTAGAAATTTGTCGTCATAGCCTTCAAAATTTTATTCAATTTATTCCGTTTTCATTTCCTCAATCTTGTCAAAATGGAGTCTTCAAAGCTTTTGAGTATGCTGAATAACGTTCAAATAATATTCTTTTTTGACAGTTTGGCCCGGCGGAAAAAGTTCATAGTGCACCATGCCACGATAATCCTCTTACTTTACTTTTTGATCACAATGTTACTATACTGTGAAATGTTAATATTGAAAACAAAAAATCTTGAAAATTACTCAATGGCTTTGCTTCTCGGTTCCAATATTAATAAAAAACTTACTCTCGTATCGTGGAGCATTATCCTTCTCCTGTTACACACGCTCGATCAATACATTGTATATAGCACAATCTCTCTCTCGATTTACGTCTTTATCTATGTACATTTACTAAACTTCTCGCTTTTTTTATTAGCGGAACTACACTTTGCTTGCCTCCACAAATGCTGAAATGCGCTTGATTTCTATCTTCATTAGTGTTTTAGTCTAAACAATTATTTCGATAGCAGCACTACTGGTTGAAGTATATGTACGCTTCATTCGTAGATGTCATACTTTGTAGAGTTTCACATATTTATTGTTCTTGTAATTTAAGAGTTTTTAACAAGTACATATATATCAGGTCTAGTAAAAGGAGCTGTATTTAGGATAATGATTATTCGTTTTAGGCGAAATGAACACCCCTTTTTTCGATAGCTTCGAAGGTAATTTTATAATGTCAATCTCACAGAAACCCTCGTCGCTATTAGCAAAAAATGCGGTCTGTCCATTTTCACAAGCTTTTCTTGAGGCGAAGGATCCAAACTATAAGATGGGTGTGTAATACTCACTCAACCAAATTATAGGCGCTTTTGGCAAGTCTCTATCGATGTATGCGACCTTTCTTTGTCTTTATAAATATGTACATAATTTCTTATCCACCGGCCAAAGCTGACCGCTTCTGGGGATTCCGAAATAAGAACTTAGTAACAGCAGAGCAGCTCTTATTAGATGATTCCTTGCCAATCCCACCAAACATATAGCAAAACCTTCCTGCCTTAGCAACGGGCTAGTGATTCGACCAAGACCGATTTTTCCGTTGCTATTCAACAGCGGATCGCACATGGAAATTTCTCTATGATGGTTTCTGCCTTAGAACCTGGACAGTCCATGACGGTCAAACTTGACGATTTCGGTTAAAATAACACGAGTCTTCAGAAAATAATCGAAGAGGGGTTCCTTTCGTCAAATCTGGTGTATTCAATTGTTTTGGAGTCGATGAGCACGAAAACGAAGCGGTTTTTGAAATATTGACTAATGCGAAACTAATATGGCAGACGAAACATAAAAAATTCATCGAACTCGCTTAAGGCTTGTTATTAGAGTGTTTTCAGTATCGCTGATTACAAATTTGATAGATTTTCTAAATTTTTATAGAATATATGGTCAAGACGTCCTGTATTCTTCAAGGATGCACTTACACACAGCCAGGGATAACGTAGCAAGCTTTTGTTTCCTTTAGCGTGTTTGACTAAAGGTGAGTCCTCCTGCCTCTAAATATTCTTTGATTAAGATCAAAATGTATAAAAAAATAGTATATGTCTTGACTTAGTAGTAACACATTTTTTCATGACTTTTTTGGTGTTTTTCTTTTAACATATGTTACTTTGATATGACTCTTTTTAGTGACCAATAGCAGTATGCCACTATGTAAGCATTCCATATATTCGGATACCTTTTTCAAACATGTAAATTCTGGTTAATTTTTTCGATCTGCTCAGTCCTTTTAAAATCATTGTCTACTTTTAAAAACTGTTTGTCTACAATACTTGCTAACTAGAATATTTTACATTTTCTAGAAATTTTGTTGTATCCGCTTTGTTGACTCAATAAAATCATCGTTATCTTTAAATCACCACACAATTGCGATTCGTATTTACCACATTCTAGTCTTTCGGGTAGGAATTGATGATTGTAGTATTTTAGTACTACGGAATGAGCAACTGGTAACGAAGCAAATTGGTTGGCATTGCTTAGCTCCTTTAATAACGCAGCAGTAAACTGAATTGTCGATATCTATGAAATATATTCTGAATTTAACATCTCGATTACGAGACAAAAACTTCAGTTCATAGAGCTAGACAATTTTTATCTTTCAATCTTGACGCTAATAGTTCAGAAACTACTCTCGAAATTTTGCATCTCAAACGAAATCATTTAGCGCAGATTGAGTAAATTATGATTTTCATCAACTGTGTCTTCTGATTTTATATATCCTTATATATTGTCAGTATAAATATTACTTTCACTATTCTGTTCAGGAGCAAGAAGGATAGGAGGCATCACAAAATCAACAGAAGCGTAAAGAAAAAAACATATTGTGTTTGAGTTGATCCGAAAAGGACTCGTTAAACATGATTATTTGGCTTACACCAGTTCATCGGATAAGAAATCGTTCATGTTTTATGTATACTATAATGAAAAATTTCCTTCAACTAGATTTAAGTAAATCTGCAATTTTTTCGAAATTTCTTAACAACATATTCCCTACAAACGAAATAGAAATTATAGTATTAAACAAGTAAGGAAGGGCTAAGTTCGGGTGTCGCCGAACATTATCGCATGATAAAGTGATAATCGAGATTTCAGGCGTGGTTGTGAACCGATTTCACCCATATTTGGTACATGGCATCACGGTGTTAAGAAAATATTATATACCGAATTTCATTGAAATCGGTTGAGTACTTCCTGAGATATGGTTTTTGGTCCATAAGTGGGCGACACCACGCCTATTTTCAATTTAAAAAAAAACCTGGATGCAGCTTCCTTCTGACATTTCTTCCGTAAAATTTAGTGTTTCTGACGTTTTATGTTAGTCGGTTAACGCACTTTTAGTGATTTTCAACATAACCTTTGTATGGGAGGTGGGCATGGTTATTGTCCGACTTCTTCCATTTTTGAACTGTATATGGAAATGCCTAAAAGAAACGACTCTATACAGTTTGGTTGACATAGCTATAGTAGTTTTCGAGATATGTACAAAAAAGTTAGTAGGGACCGGGGCCACGCCCACTTTTCCAAAATTACGTCCAAATATGCGCCTCCCTAGTGCGATCCTTTGTGCCAAATTTCATTTTAATATCTTTTTTTACGGCTTAGTTATGACATTTTATAGGTTTTCGGTTTCCGCCATTTTGTGGGCGTGACAGTGGGCCGATTTTGCCCATCTTCGAACTTAACCTTCTTATGGAGCCAAGAAATACGTGTACCAAGTTTCATCATGATATCTCAATTTTTACTCAAGTTACGGCTTGCACGGACGGACAGACAGACAGCCGGATTTCAACTCTACTCGTCACCCTGATCACTTTGGTATATATAACCCTATATCTGACTCTTTTAGTTCTAGGACTTACAAACAACCGTTATGTGAACAAAACTATAATACTCTCTTTAGCAACTTTGTTGCGAGAGTATAAAAAGTTTAAAAGGTAGAGTTTGACACTCATAGTTTTCCAGTTTTATGAGGTTAAAACAATTCATGACATTACGGAGTAAAACGTGTTCAGGGGCCCAAAAACATATAATGACCAGATTGGGTGAAACATTTTTTTGTGGACATTTGTAAATATTGTATTTTTCGCTTGTCGGCGAGCATTCATGTGTCAAATGGAATTTCTGTGTATATACTATAGTATTTCAAATGCTTTGAAAACCTGTTATCTACAAGTACAAGGTGAGTTCCAAAGTAGACGGGACTTAAAAAAAAAACAGAACAAATGATTTTTCCGCCAAAATCAATTTATTTTCTTCAAGATAGTCCTTCTTCTTCAATAAAGCATTTGGCACGGTCCAAAAGCATGTCGACCGAGTATTTTAGCTCGTTGGCCGGTATGGCCGCCAGTATGTAATCCTTTCGAATGGGCTCTACGTCTGCATAACGCTTTCCTTCATGGGAAAATGCATTTTTCCGAAAAGAAAAGTCGCACGGTACCATATCAGGTGAATACGGGGAGTGGTTAATTTTGAAAAATTGAGTTTTGGTCAAATAACCCACTTTAATGATGTCCTTCGAATGTTGGATTCTGAGTAATTTGTGGTCGTCAGTTAATTTGTGCGGAACAAACCGTGCACACACCTTTCGTAAGCCCAAATGCCCGGTCAAAATGCAATAAATCGATGTTTTGGAGATGCTCAATTCCTTTTCCATGAATTTCAATGATAATTTTGGGCTGATTTTTGATGAATTCATACACAGTTTCGATGGAATTTCCGGTGATCATGGATTTTGACTAGCCCACATGTCATCGTGTGCTCTGCTACGGGATAGCCAATCATCGCCGTAAACTTGTTTCATCAATGGAAACGTTTCGGCAAAAGTTTTACCAATTATAAAACAAAATTTAATGTTGGCTCTTTATTCGAAGCTCATTTTCTCAGCGGTAACACAAACATACTTATATATGTTTCTTAAGGATTTTAAAATCTTAATGCATTTCAGTAAGGTGTTCATTGCTATCAGTTAATATTTTCATGAAATATGCTATTAGCGGAGTGAGGGACGGTACAGAGAAAATGCGAATCAATGAGTAATTAAGTCTTTATACATATATATGTATGTATATTAAATACATCCAAAAACTACTTACCACTAATTTTGCCAGATATTTTCATGCAAGGATAGAATTATCATAATGCTCAAAATACGATAGCCGAATCAACGCACCCGTCTAAACGACCAACGCACCGGGCGGGCCATAACACCCAAACTAAATAAGCTTACAAGTCCATAAATCCCAACAACATTTCGATGGAAGTTGCCGATAATTTCGAAAGCATCATTTTCACTCTATGAAAGCATGAAGATCTTAATAAAAATAAATTTGTTAATGTCAAAATAACATGAATTAGGCCCGCAAAGTAGGGGAGCGAAAAAAAGCGACAGAAGGAAACAAATTATACTCGCACGAATGGAAGGGAAAGTAAACGAGCACAGAGCGACGATAGATGCGACGCGATGATACATAAAGTATCACAGTAAACAAAGCAAATACTTTTTAATTTAAACCAATAACATAAATCACAGCATGAAATAAATTAGGCGACAGTTAAAAATGTCATTAACACACACATGAAATAACGACAGTGGTCGGCAGCAATAAAAATACCCATGACAAAATATATTTTTTGTGTATGTGCACAAATAGCTGTATGTAAATGAATAGGCGCTGACAGCTTCTGTGGAATGAGTGGATTTGTCTCAACTTATACTTTAGCTGGCTTACCTTTAGAATAAATGTCACATATTTAAAACACCTAATTAATGTTTCCGAAAAAAAAAAAAAACAGAATAATGTTGTACAAAAACAATAAGTGAAAACCAATGACTTCGGCAACGTCACACAACGCCGTTGAGGGCAAACCAAGGCAACAAAGGGCGCTGGGTAAGACGCCGCAATAACGCATGTATGGGAGGCAGCAGAAGATAATACCACAGCCAAAGTCAAAGAGTTAGCAGTGGCTATCGAACATTAAGAAAAAGTACTTTACGCGTATGCATTTGTCGTTTTTTGTTTGCTGTCAAAACGTCTATCTTGCCGTGCTGCTCTCGCTGGCACTAATATCTCGCGCGTCTTATCAAAACACATGCGAAGGCATTAATTTAAATGTCATGGCATGCTGTCACATCCAATGCGCGGACAGCTTGGCAGCGGCAAGAACTTAGTAAACCCTCATCAGGAGAATAATGGAAACGAAACATTAATATTTTCAACGATTTTACAACATATTTCCACCGTAAGGCTACTTAAGGGGGCTTATAAAGGATTTTTCTTATCCGATTTTAATTTCTGAAAAGAAAGCAATCTTTCTAGAAATAAATTTGCATTAATAGTTTAGCACAAAACAAAGAATTGTCGGTTGCTATTTCATTTGTGCATACAAATATTTTATTTTATATTTTTTTAGTCTGGGTGCCGAACAAGAAGCAACATCATAGTACTTGTAGTATATTCCATAATTCCAGAAGAAAGTGGACAGACATTTTTCCAGGCCTTCTTTAATTTAATTAGAGAAAAGACAAATATTAATAATCGAAAATCGCTATATTGATTCCTTTCAAAAAACCTCAAATTAGATCTATATACTTCTACATACGTTACATATTTAATACTTCAATCACTTTTGCCACTCTGATTGAGTTATCTCCAAAACATGAGTTTTGAGCGCCAAAAACGTTGACCTCTTTATTTTCTTTCGTACTAGAATTGAAAGAAATTATGCGCTACCACATCAAGACATACATATACACAGTACACATCAAATCGATGTTTTAAGTTCCCAAATATGCAGTTGTGTATTGAAGAATGATCTGTTGCGTCAGAATTTACGTTGTACTCGTGGTATGGTTGCGACAAATCTAGTTTTTTCATAAAATCAAGTGCTTCGTTCACGAATGGCTAGTTTAGAAGCAGGCATGCAGTCGGCTGTTTTTGATTCTCTGGATCATACGTATAAATCCACGACCACGATCCAAGCACCATTATTGAAATGTTTAAACATTTCGACCAATCGGCACGAGTCGTATTGAGTGATCAACAAATTGTGTGGAAGCCACGTGAAAAATGTTTTTTCTACAAACAAATGTTAGTGAAATATTAAATTTAGACTAGTCTCACTATTACTTATAAATGTCTTAACCCTATAATAGAACACATGATGATCTGCAATGTCAGTTTGCCTACAGCTTAAGTAGTTTCCGGAACAAGGCCTTCACGAAATTTGTCTTAGAGTTATGTACCACCTCAATTGGATTCACCATACCTTCGAAATATACTGGTTTTTAATAAAGCTTCATCGCCAAAAAATGAATTGCGTTTATCGAAGCAGTCTTGTTGAGAAAACCTACATCGAAATTTGTAAAAGTCGAGTGAAAATGTTCGCTATTTTTTTACCGAAATAAATATTTTAAATAAAAATAGCGCTCATTTGTCAAAACAAGTACTCATACCATCAAAAACGTTAAAATTTAAGGTAAAGTTGTGGTTCACAAGATTTCAATACTAGGGTTGTATAATCACTAAATATACAAGGAAAAATTTCACTGCCGATATTGGAAAATAATATGTCTTCACAAATTCAAAAGATTCCTGAGGTTTATTTTCCAAACGGGGACTGAATTTTGGTCGATCAGTCATTATGGCAGCTATATGATATGGTTTCATCGGATATTGTACCGTTGCTTTGAATAATAATACATGCCAAAATTCATGAAGACAACTCATCAACTATAAAAGTTTCTCATACGAGTACTTGAGTCCGATCCTTCAGTTTGTATGAAGCTATGTGCTACAGTGGCACGATATTGGCAAATTGTATATAAGCAGCTTCTGCAAATGAATGCATGTGGGAAAAATTTCAGTTTGATGTTTCATAAAGTGAGGAAGGAGTTCGCGTATATAGACAGGCAGATGGACATGGCTTTATAGACTCAGTTCGTCATGCTAATAATGTTAAGTTATATTAAGTATTATTAATCTTCTTTACCTGAGGCATTGCTAACCTCCTCCCATTCGCTGAGCAGCACGTCGTCACAGCTTCAACAGCAACGACTACAAAGTCAACAAAGACGACGAATGGGCTGTCGGATTGCATGTTGCTGCTGTTGTCTCTGTTGCTATTGCATGGCTTAGCATATTATGCCGCGCCAGGCGACATGCAGCGAGCGCGCCGACGACAACACACTGGTATGCCACCAACGTTACAATAGAAGAAGTTTAACAGCAATTGGAGTGGAAGAGGCAGTGGCCAAACAACACTATCGCCAACGCCATCCTCATCAGCCACCACCAAGTGAAGAGCGGCGACAAAAATAACAGCAACAACGAAAATGGAAGCTAATGACACTAGCAGGCAATCCAAATGTGTTTTATGGCATGTTTATTTGTTTGAATATGCACACACATACATACGTACATATATATATATATATATAAATGGAGATGCAGGTTTATTTACACAAGCTTGTATGCGACTACTTTATGCCTCACAGCAGCAGCAAAGTGATTTCTCAAAGTGGTGGACCACCGCGGCAACTGTTGATAATTATTAATCGTCGAAAGAATTTCGGCATAAATCTTTCACGCGGTGAAGCAACAGCGCAACCGAAACTGCAGCAGACAGAACAGCACTCAACGGGCATTGTAGATATGTGTGTATGGATCTTATACATACTCACACACGATAGTATACGGTATCCAATATTTAGCGGCTCATTCGGTGGCAGTTGCAGCTCATGCGGTGGCATCTTGTTGTTCATGATGTTGGGGCTGATGTTGATCTTATTGTTATTGTTGTCGTTGTTGTTAATGATGTCATTTGTTTGGCCGTTCAGTTGCACTCTTTGGTAGAGTTATTGATGTTGTTGTATCCATTTTATATTTTTTGCTGTCGATGCGGTTGAATAAAATTACATTCTGATCAGCACGAACTCTGCCACGGTTGTTTAATAAAGAAAGGAGGAAATGAGATAATGAGTTGTCAAATGGTATACCTCTRGCCATATATTTTTTTTTTTATTGAAAGCTTGAGAGATATGTTAAAAATAATGTGTGTAAGGCAGTCCGAGGAACTGTTTGAAACGGATGCTGCGAAGAATATTTACTATTTCCAAAACTGTATCCCGATTAACAGAAATATTAAAAATGTATCTGAAAATATTATAAATATGTAAGTATATATAATTTAAGTAACACTGCCTGGTATTTTAGTAAAAGATACTTTAAAAAAGTAGAATAATATATGACTTTACTTGTTCGAAAATGTCATGGAATTGGATGTTAGAACAGCATTTTGGGTGTTTCAAAAAACCATGGTTCTGTGGGTTCTCTTTTGCACTATTGTTCGCTGACGCATGAATATCACCATAGAACATGAAGTTGGCATAAAGCCAGAGACTATCCGACTCAAATAACATGAGGTCGTTGTGTGATTCTTAACTCTCTTTTAACATGATTCAATTACTGGAAGAAAATACATATGTCAAAATAAAATAACGGTTATCGCCCTGTATTGAATTTTATTGTGTAAATTTTTAATAAAATCGTTATCTTCAGTTTTAAACAATTGATGAAAAATGGATCGATTAAATAACCCTAGACATAAAAAATTATATTTGATACCTGGCCAACCAGCCAAATCAAACACAAAATTGATATCTATGACGTACAAGTAATGCTTTGTCTTTGATGTGATCAGAATTGCGTCCTGTATTCTTCTTCTTCTTACGGGATTATAACCGAGTTAACAACAGCGCGCTAGTTGTTTCTTCTTTTCGCAACGTGGTACCAATTGGAAATTCCAAGCGAGACCAGGTCCTGGTCTTACCAACGGAGTGGTCTTCTTCTGCTTCCTACGGCGGGTACTGCATCGAATAATTTCAAAGCTGGAGTGTTTTCGTCCATACGCACGACATGACCTAGGCAGCGCAGCCGCTGTGTCTTAATTTGCTCATCGTTCCGTTGAATGCTATATTCGCCGTAGCCAACTCGCAAACCATAAATCGCAGAACTTATCTCTCGACATCTCATAACATCGACTTATCAGTTGTTGTCATCGTCCAAGTCTCTGCACCATATAGTAGGACGAGAATAATGCATATAGTAGGACGGGAATAATGAGGACTTATAGAGATTGGTCGAGAGAGGACTTTACTTCTATGTCGGATTTCCAGTCTGACATTGCTGTTGCATACTGGTCCCAAGATAGACGGAATTATCTAAAACTTCGAAGTTATGACTGTCAACAGTGACGTGAGAGCCTAGAGAGTGCGACGACTGTTTGTTTCATGACAGGAGATATTTCGTTTTGCCTTCGTTCCCTGAAAGACCCTTTTGCTTTGCTTCCTCATTCAGTCTGGAGAAAGCAGAACTAACGACGCGGTTGTTGAGGCCAATGATATGAATATATCGGCATACCCCGGCAGTTGTATATTCTTATAGAGGATAATACTTCGCTATTTAATTCTGCAGCACGAATTATTTTCCGCAAGAGCAAATTGCAGAAATCGTAAGGTAAGAAGTCGCCTTGTCTGAAACCTCGTTTGGTATTGAACGACTCGGAGAGGTCTTTCACCATGCTGACGGAGCTTTTATTGTTGCTCAATGCAGTTTACACAGCCGTATTAGTTTTACGGAACTACCAAATTCAGATATCGCAGCATAATAAACGCACCTCCTTTCGTGCTGCCAAAAGCAGGTTTGAAATCCACGAAGAGGTGGTGTGCCTTGATTCTCTTTTCACGGGTTTTTTCCAAGATTGGGCGCATGGTGAAAACTAATCGGTTATTGATTTTGGAAGTGTAAAGCCACTCTGATAAGGTTTAGTCAGTTTGTTGACGAAGGGCTTTAATCTTTCACACAATACTCTTGATAGAACCTTATATGCTATGTTGAGGAGGCTTATCCCTCGGTAGTTGGCGCAGATTGTGGAGTCTTCCTTTTTGTGGATTGGGCAGAGCACACTTCAGTTCCAATCGCTTGGCATGCTTTCGTCCGACCGTATTTTACAAGGAAGCTGATGCAGGCTCCTTATCAGTTCTTCGCTGCCGCAAACCACCAATTAGATAGTAAAAAATTGCTCTTATATCAAGAAGCCTAATAAATGAAAGTTGTACAAGTAAAGCTGAATCGCTGCGAGGCTACAAAAGCTGCCTAAACAGACAGCTTTGAGGTGGACGTAGCAATACTGTGTGAAAAATACAAAAACTTAACGAAGGCAAAAGGGGTCTCCGATACAACCTGCAAAGCCGCCATAGGGTCGTTTTACGATAAAAACCGCTATTAGGAAAGGCTTACTTCACACATGGCAAGATCGTTGGAACCAACTTTTAAAGCTGCCATATACCACCAAGTATTTCATAAGGCGGCATTGAGAGGATGCTGGCTGATCTCGTACAGGAAATCCTAACGTATGGGCTTTGGAATAGGGAAGTATTAATACGAACAAACGAGGAGACGCTCTGCTTTATCTTTTTTCTTCGCTAATAAACACTGAAAATAGAAACACTTTTGAAAACAAACGGTCGTTTCTCCGTTATTGACATCACGTTTGTTAGCAGTCTTTTGGTACGATCAGCCTCCTGGCCTTTAGATATGCAAAATACAAACACCCTTAGAAGTTTCAGATAAAAGGAAGAAAAGGGGAAACACTAGACAAATATCTCTTCCGACTTATGCTGGATGACGATCTTGCAAATGTAGAAGATAAGCAACGACAGGCGGAGATATTGCTGAGGCATGTCAGCAAAGCATGCGACGCTGCAATTCGCATAAAGAACAACGCTAACGCTTACAGAAAACCTGCATACTAGTGGAGAGTGAAATTGACAGCCTAAGAACGGATTGCAAGAAAACCAGATGATTCTGCTATAGAAAACGGAGATCGCCAGAATACACCTGTCAGGAACCAATAAAGAAAGCAAACTTTCCTGTTTCAAAGGCCCCTGCGAAAACGCGGATAAATCCGTGTAGCCATACGTGTGTATCGGGAAAAATGTAAGAACTCTAAATAAAATGGAACGCATTATATTCGACATGCGGTTCCTTTGTTCTGCTGACTTCTGCAAATATTTCTACGCTTTGAAATCATGTGAATTGTGAGAGTAAATAACGTGTGGCTGCAAACAAAGTTAGCCCAGCAAGAACTGGCTTATTAATTGACCATCTACCTCACGTTAATTCAATACTTCAAGTCTATGCGTAATAAAAATGTACATTAATGGATATATTGACATAAATTTAAACTGACGGAATCTCCATATACGGTCAGAACCAAATTATTTAGTATTTCGTTATTGATTGAAAAATTGAAGATTTGAAATCTTAATCAAAAAATCCGAAAGTTAAATAATTTTAATATTTTATTATCCCGATTCGTCGGTACAATTCAATAGCTTAAGCCACAAATGAATTCGAAAGACCCAGCTTCTCACAAAATTTATTTGAATGCTAAAATCTCCGCTACCTTACAACCAAATAATGTTAAGCATTTAATTGGTATTAAAATGCCGATTATTTGTTACACAGAATTGCTAATAAATAGCTATCATAAATACCAAACCAGGGCATATTTTAACGAAACTTAACATAGAAAATATTTGCAATAAATTTCGCTTTTGTGTATCTGTATAATAAATCAGTGTTATTCCTGTCCACCACCGCCGCTTAGGCGCCGTATCGTATAAATTGCAAACATTAATATTTAAAATATATTATCATAATTTATATGCAATAATACTAATAATATAGTCAACTGACACACATACATATATGCGTTCGAATGTGTGTGCGGATAATATTTTGTGAAAATATGAACATCCTGCTTTGAACAGGAAGTAAACAATGTTTGTGCATGTGTGTTAGTTATCATGCAAAATTTGTGACTAGTTTGTGTAAAAAATAATGGACGATTTTATTGTGCAAAAATTTATGAAATTGAGTTTAATTTAGTGCTATGACTACTGGCGCGACGGAAAGCACTGTAGGTAATACCCTGTGCTGGTGGTATTTATTGTTGGTATTATCGTTTGAACAAATCATTGACTGCCGCAGTGCTTGGCGTGGCATTATTTATTAGTTTTTATGTTAATTTATGTCAAATGCGCTTAGAGAATTCGGCTTGTTGTATTACGGTTCAGTTTTCTATAAATATATTTTAATTCATTTAATGCAAAAATTGCATACACAAATCGCAGTTATTTCGGTATTTCACATATTATATACATATACATACATATGTACTACTACAAAGTTCTATGTGGTAAGTCAATTGTTTTTCGGAATTGTACTTTTTGTTGCCTTATATCGGATGTTGTGTTTTAGCGATAAACTTATAATTTATGAGCTATAAATTACTGTGTGCTCGACACATGCGATACAAACAATTTATGTATAAAAAGTCGTGGAAATTAAATTATAGCAAAAAGAAGTTATGGCAAAAAGCATGTAGCAAATATATTATAGCACAATTTTTCCTGAGAAACTGTAAAAGCAAATAGAAGAATTGGTGCTTGAGAATTGACGATTAAAAATTAAAGATCTTAATGGCATCGTTGGAATATTGAATACAATTTCAAAGATCATTTGGGCCTAAGAAAAGTGAAAGCAATATGGGTTTAAAAATCATTTTTTCGAGAAACAGATTTTAAAGAATAAATTAAGAATATTAAAATTATGAACAAAGTCTTACTATTTTTTGCTTAGATGGGAAAATTTTTTTWTTTWWYWTAATTTCGAAACCAAATTTATGACTGTGATTGTATGGTACGTAATATTTTATCGCCAAGCTTTCTCATAGATGCCCGGTTATTCAACAAACAGTTGTTAATTTATACTACAACTTGTGTGCAACGTTTAAGTGAGGGCAGCGGAGGTAATTGCTGTAATTCTTTGAATTCATAAATCATACTTAGAACTCCCCTGGATTTCAGCACTCCGTATGATAGTAGATATGTTCATTTGTATATATGTGTTTATGGAAATATACAAACAGCGACTATTTGCTCATTTGCAGCTTGTTTGTTGTTTATGTGTAATCACTTTTATGTATTTGCGTAGGCACGCCTGTCTATTTACCAGTGCGTGTATGTTTAGACAATAAAACTATTTAACAACAGCGACGATGATGGCGGCTAAACAAATTAAAACACACACACACACGCGCGCGCGCATACGCACAAATAAATCCTGACAAACGCTTTGATCTTAGCCGACGCATGACTGACGGAAAGTCGGCTGGATAGATGGATGGATGGATCTGCTAAAAAGCTGGCGAATGAGTGACGGAGCGAAGTGTTATGTGTGTGCCTAGTTGCTGCATGAGATAACCTAATTATCACACTATTTCAAGCATCAAATATGTGCATTTGTATGAAAATACAAACAAACAAAACAATACATCCCGACGCGGCCAATGTGAGTAGCCGATGATGAGCTGAGCTGTTTTTACCGCCGACTTCCTTGAATTTTTCGCCATGCGCATATTAACATAGGTGTGTGTTGTTGCTGTTGGTTTTCTGCTTACCATTTGTGTTTGTTTTTGCGTTCTTAGTGCTTTGTGGAATGATATAAACTCGTAAAATGTGCAATAAATGCGCAGCAGTTCACGCGCAATCTTCAAAAGCATTTCTGATTAGGCCGCGCATGTTAAAGGCAAGCCAACCACACACTCCGCTAACATGCAATTGTCTGCAGCATTGTTGGTGTTGGTGTTTTAGTTCTTCAGCCTTAATTTGTAAATTCCCGCAGCGGATGTGGCGTCTGCGCCGCACCTTAGCAACGAAGCGATTTCGCCGTGTTACGATAAATGCAACGCCAAGTTTACTCCCTGTAATAAAACTATAAATGCATAAATGGAAAATGTTCCAATTTGCTTGTAAAAATGCAGCATTTTGTGTCAGATCAAAGTTACGCGCTATCAAGCCGCCTTTTCGGGAAGGAACAAAAAAAAAAAAACAGCTGTACACACCCTTTCTGCTTTAACGACAGGTGAGATTTTATGAGCTCTAATTATAACCTTATGTCGGTGTATAAGAACAGGTTCGTACATCATAAATTTCTAACAATCCAACCAACTAAAGCACTATTAGTACAGATATCAATTGCTACGTGTGTTTTACTTAAAGTAATCTGGCAGTAGATATTTGCTATATCCTTTTGCGAATTAACAGAATTCATAATCTGTACTTTAAAATTAATGGCTTCGAGTTTTAGTGCACAACAATGGCGTATGCAATTGTCTTGACAATCCTAATTAGGTATTTCAAAAATTAGTCTAAATATACATACATATATTTTTTAGTGCTAGAATATTATTTTTTGGACAGAATAAAGCTTTTATTCGAGATATGGATCTTGACTAGTAATTATCGATGTGTGTGGCCTGGCGTTGTCCTGATGGAACTCAAGCCCTCTCCTAATGACCAGAGTTGACCGCTTATTGACGCTGGCTTCTCTCAAACGGTCGAAGTGTTGATAGTGCGGATCGGAATTAAGTGTTTGATCACAGGCGAGAAATAAATTATTCGCTGCCAATACCACAGAACATAGAGCGAAATCATCCTTAAAGTCAATTCTAGCGTAGCTATATCATACTTAAGATCGGGAGTTTCATATTTCTAAAGCTTTCTATTATAAACAAGTACGAAAGGACTGACTACGGTTGTAACCGAAAATTTTATACTCTTGGAACTTGGAAAAATCAGGAATATAAGGTTTGTAAGCTACAGTATAGGGGTTCTTGGGCAAGTTTCCATAAATTTTTTTTTTCTATTTTACACACAAAGATGTATCATTTCTAGAAAAAACATGCTCCCTCAATTTTATTAAAATAACCAATAAAAAATTTACCAATGTATGCGGTATAAGGTCAACTGGAAGTTCGAAACTCTTTCAATTGCATATAGATATATGGGCGTTAAAGAAAATAGTGATCCGGTTCAAACCACTTTTGACGTAAAATCGTACTATCATTAGAAATGTATTCTCTCTGAATTTCTATCCGTATAATACATTGTGACAACGAAGTACGTGAATATTGTAAATAAAACGATAAATATTTAATTACTCATCAATATTTATTTTGCCGCCACCAGATGTAATATGCTTATCCTCTTCAGACCCTGGGTACACATATGTGCACGTTAAATTTCACTGAACTTAATCATCTTAGTGACATTTTATGGTAAAGGTTTGTACTACAAATTCTTCTAAAGCTATCAAAGTTTCCACTTTCCACTTTATCACTAGGTGGCCCTAAACACTTATATTTTATGTATTTATCTGATTTGAATATGACTGTGGAGAATTTTTGCAAGAAACGCCTACTCAGCAACTTTGAAAATCAATAAAAAATCAATTGTTCACTTTTTTTTGGTAATTCAAAGTGGATACTACAGTTGAAGTGTTGGATTATCGTGTGAAAAGGTAGGTTTTACATTTTTCTCAATTCTACCCGCGTATCTTTTCTTTATTTTCTGTGTTACACATATGTGTATCTGAGGACTAAACATTAGTTTTGTGTAATGTATGACCGATTTTCAGTTTCAACATGGACGACCGAGAAATTGAGGCTTTGGACTTCTCTGGAGATAGCGATGATGAGTACCTACCACCAGATTACATGGGAATTCACAGCGAAGAAGGTGCAGATATCATGGAAATGGGTGGCGAAGAAGATGCAGGTGTGGAACTGGTACAGAACGAGACGAATTCAGGAGAGGAATCGCAAAATACACTGCGTTCAGCGTTGTGGCGCACTACTGAAATGACTCCTCGTGGGCCAGACATTTTAGAGGATGTACTTGTTTCGGGGGGTACTTCAGACATGAATATATTGTACCGCTTTTTTGAGTATCTGGGCCTAGAATTCTGGGAGTTAGTAGCAGAGCAGAGCAACCTATATTCGACACAAAAGCGGGATTTAAAATCGTTGAACACGAACGCTATTGAAATGGTTAAATTTGCAGGCGTGCACGTGATGATGGGAAACCTTAAATATCATCAAGGTAAGCTTTACTGGAATAGAGAGTTATGTGTGCCTATTATTGCGGATACAATGAACCGAGACAAATTTTTTGAGCTTCGAAAATATCTACAATTTGTAGATATAAATAAGCCAAATGCTGATGACAAACTATGGAAAAGACCACTAATAGACCCCATTAGAGATGCCATAAGTTGTCACGGTCTAAGCATATGTCCATAGACGAACAAGTGATTTCATTTTCAGGACGATGTGAATTTCGCCGATATGTGCCTTCTAAGCCAAATCCTCTTCATCTTGTTGGATGTTGAGATTTATGTTGGCAAAAATACTCTACCCCAAGAGGTTGTGAAAAGTCTTGGAGTAGGAGCAGGCATGGTAGAAAAACTTTGTCGCATAATTGTAAACAACTGTGTCCTGTACACCGACACGTTTTTTACTAGTCTAAAACTGGCCGAGCTTTTGCTACAAAAAAATAATGGCATTTTTCTGACTGGGACTGTGATGATAAATCGCATTGGACCAGTAACAAAGAAACTGAAGACTGATAAGTTTTTGCAAAGAGGATTGGGATGCATACAAAGCCTGTAACAATGCTGTCGACATGCACAGGAGGTATTCCGGCAGATACCTGTAAACGTTGGTGTAAAAAACAAAAGCGAAAAATGGACGTAGATCGGCCAGCAGCTATTAGAAATTACAACACCTGTATGGGTGGGATTGACTTATGCGACAGGCTAATTGCTTACTATCGGTGTAGTATGCGAACAAATAAATGGACAGTTAGAACTTTCTGTCATTTCCTTGACCTAATTGCCGTCAATTGTTGGATTATGTACAGGCGTTGCTGTGCTGAAGAAGACATCCAACGCAAGGACAAATTAGAACTACTCCCATACAGACTTAATCTGGCCAAAGCGATGATGAACTATGCAGGCGGAAAAGTTGAACTTCCAGGAACCACTTCTCGTTCCAGCACCAGTGCCTCTAAAAGATCCTGTTTGAATATTACAGACGATAAATTAGACTATGTCGATGAGCCTCCTGCAAAGAAACGCCGCCAGATTATCTCACAGCCACAAACCGAAACCAGACTGGACAATGTTGGTCATGAGCCGAGATTCGTAGACAATAACTTCGTCTCAAAATGTCGTCATCCGAAGTGCTCTTCACGCTGCCGCACCATTTGTGTAAAATGTAATATCTACCTACGTATTTTAAAAAATAATTGTTTTGAAGACTATTACACCATGAAAAATCTCAACTCGAAATAACATAAGTGAGACCTGAAGCACACATATGTGCAACCGATTTTTTCAATACTTTTCCATACTTACAAATAAAAATTTTTATATCTTTCAAATCATGTGTTTTTTTATACCTCCACAACTACAAAAAACCAAAAAAAAAAAATTAAAATCATGTTTAGATCATGCTCGGGTCTGAAGAGGTTATACCAATATGCCTTATTTTTCCATTACTCGAAACACTTTTCTTAAGCACCTTTTAGGATAGTGTTCAGCTTCTTCAGCAAATTTTGTTTTATCACTTCGGTCGACTGAAAACAGGTTCCACCGAGCGTCAATTTCAGCTTTGGGAACAAGAAAAAATCATGCCAACATGACCAAAGAGACCTGCTTATGGTACTCTTTTTGGTAAAAATTCAGCTTTATTGGAACGGATCAAGGCAGAACAGTTTTCGTATTGTCCACTAATATCATTCGAACGGATCATTCGAGAGATATCGAGCACTCTTGCCATCTCTCTAATACATGCCTGACGATTTTTCTTTCATTTACCCTTGAAATTTAAATAATTTTTTGTCACCATGTATATCTCACAAATTTACCGATATTTTTGGAACAAAAACGTTCGCAGTTGGCACTTTGATCCCCATACTCGGTATCTGGGTCATTCTTGGACATTAGTTTTATACCGAAATATTTATTATTGTTTGATTTTCATTATGAAATTTAACATTGGGTTGTATAGAAAGTAAAGGTTGCAGTTCGATTTCATTTGATTTTGAAACATAAGAATGTCATGGTAACATTAATAACAAAATATTTGAATATCGGTCGAGTAGGTTCTGAAATATGGCTTTTTATCCAAATATGTGGAGGTGAAATTTAATTCCTCTAAATATTTATTTATTGATTGAGTTTTCATAAAAGGGAAACGCCCATATACATATTACACAGGCCAAAAAACATTGCTTCTTTGAATTTATCAACTGATTCTAGTTAATTTGGGTGCGCTGAATTCAAATCTGTAATCAGTTTGTCTCTATCAGCTTTAGTTTTCAGTTAAAAAAGCTCATGATTTCAAAGTTTGATATTCGTATGAGGTTCATCAATTGTCGCTCGCTTGTTGGCATACACCATAAACTTGACGTATTCCCACAGAAAATAGTCTAATGCGTCAAATCGCCCGACCGACGCGGCAAATTTACTAGGCCATTTCGTGAGATAACACTTTCATAAAACTTGGTTTTCAAAAAATCGATTCTAAGATTCGCTGTATGGCTTTTGGCGGCGTCCGGTTTGAACTATTTACTGTCCAAGTCCATATCATCCAATTCCAATGACGCTGCCGGCCCATAAACCGCACCAAACCGTATTTTTTTCTAGATACGATAGAGACTCATGAAGTACGTGTGCATTGCTGCCTAACCAATAACGCATAATTTGCATATTGACGAAGCCATTCATACAGAAATGAACCTTATCGCTGAAGATGATTTTTCGATAAAAATCCGGAACATTTGCAAGTTGTTGCTCAGCTCAATTCACGACCATACGACGATTTTGGTGGTCAATCGGCTTCAGTTCTTGTGTCAATTTGATGTTGTAAGGATGTAGGCCAAGATTTTTTCGTAAAATTCTCCACACAATGACATCTCTGAGATGCCCAACGCTTGGGAACGACGTGTAAGAGACTGATTTGGGTCTTTCTCAATTGATGCACTAGCGGCAGTAATATTCTCGACACTATGGGTACTTCTTTGTCTCCCTGGCACAGGAAAATTTTGTACCTGTGGATTTAAATGTTTTCATTATTTAATTAATAGTAATTTCCAATCCTCCAGAAGATATTGAAAAATAGAAGCTTAGGATGTCAACATTTTGTAACGAAATCATATTAATTGTTTTAAAATTTCTGATATGTTCTCTGATATCCTATGTTTTAGTTTCGAAGGAACGAACGCTTTAAGTCCATAAACTAGGAGATCATTTCTGCAATACTAAGAAATTATCAGCACTATAGTATTATGTATCTAAGCAAAAAGTGATAAAAGTGAAATTCTGATCATTAACACATTGAGTATTGAAATCTTCGAAGTTTTCTGGACTAGAGGCTACTTACTTAATTATTTGTAAGTTACCTTTTATCTATATATTTAATAAAAGGAACAAACTTTAGCAACATTTAAATATCACACAATGTAATAATAAAGATCTGAAAGCAAATTATTCGAGGACATACTGTAAAATGGCAACACAGTGAAAGCCCCGATGTATCGCACTTCCTATGAGCTCTGCGTATCTATTTCTGTCATGAAGGTGAGAGTAAAAGTTTAAACTTTGTCTATGTGCAATAAATGCTGGCAATTTGAAAACTTTTCAGCCGCAAAGAGCGTGTAAAGTCCTTAAAACAAACTGAGCGCTTACCATACACATGCACACATGTGCAAATGTGCGAACCCACACACACTACTTTTTCACTCAATTAAGCGATGCCACAATGTGGCACAGCGGTAGATAGACATTGCTTGTATGAAAACACTCACTTTATCCATTAACATGCCACATACAAGCGGCGACGGCTGTATCCGTCAGGTAAATTGTTCCATGCGCATAAAAGTGTAGTCTGTTCGTTTCGCGTAAATTTCACCAGATATACCCACCTCCTTTTTGTCGTAAATGTCTCTTGCTGATAATTTATGCCACTAACGCGCAGGAAGTTAAGTCATGACACATAGCGCATAGCACATATGCACCAGGCATATAGGGACAGTGTCGCTGTTTCTCAGCGTCGTATTTGGCTCGCAGCTGCTTTTACCTCTGTTGGTAATTTGTTAAGTAGACTTAAAATAATTGCACATATTTATAATTTACACATTTTAGATGGAATTTATCGTTGCTCTGAAACAGTAAAAGTGCTTCTTGCGAATGTTAAAGCATTCCCTACTGGGAGAGTTTCTCAGATGATCTACATCAAAATAAGCTACGTAGATGTGAGCTGGAATGTAATACCTATATATGTTTGTAATTTTATTGACAGCTAAAACAATTATAAAGATATCTATATATGTATATGTTAAGGTAGAAATTGCTTTAAAGCCCCCTCGGAAACATAGGAATGATTAATGTTAGGTTCACTGCAAAGCTACAACATATTGATTGAATTTCAAGGACAGTACGTTGGACTTCAGGGATGTTTGAAGTGAATCCAAAGTATAGGAAATTATCCAGAATCTCACTAGGTATCTAGAATTTCGCTAGTTATATGAGTGATTATTATTTTTGGATAACAGATGATATTTTTATTACTGTCATTCAGACAGAGAGGAAACGGAACTCAAGCACTTGATATTTAATCCATTGAAATCAATGTTATCGCTGTACGCTATCAGTTATACATATATGTATATTTTCATAAAGAACCCGTATTAAATTTTCCACCAGTAACAGAAATCGCAGGGGAAACGAAGAATGTCATTCTTAATTTTAAGGACTATACTGACTCAAAGAAATCTCTACATAATTATTAGAACTATGCTAGTTTTGTTCAACGGGATGATTGATCAATTAATTTTTTATTTTTTGACAAAATAACAGACCAACTGAAGAGTCAACGGCCTGACACCTAAATGGCGCTACTATAATAGAATTATGACATGACTTTTAGTTAGCCCTAATATTTGAAACGCACGTAATAAATTTGACAGCTGTTGGATCATTAGTTTGTGAATTATCTCATTTAGAGTGAAGTCACCTTTGTTATTGTAAAAAATGAATAAAAAACAAAATTGCGTGTTGATAAAATATTACTTTTTGAAAAAATTTTGCTTGATGACGAGTTTCCGTAAACTGCGCCAGGAAAATCAACCATTAAGGATTGTTATCCTAAGTTTAGACGTGGTGAAATGTGACAGTCGCCTAACAAACAAATATTGTCAACTTAATAATATAACTTACATATTGGCCAATATATGCGGTATAAAGTCACCCGGAGGTTCAAAAATCTCTACTGTAGGTATATGGAGTCTGAAGGAAATATTGGGTTGTCGAAAAAGTCCTTTCATATTTCTAATCAAACTTCAACTTATTTGTTTAATATTTATAATAATATATAACTAAACAAATATGAACCATTTTGGTCGAAAACTTTTTGTCATTTTCCCGCTAGAGACATTATTCTAACAGTGTAAATCGAAATTTCGAATTTTCCAGAACGGAAGCGAGCGAAACATTGTCGTGTAATACAGCATCGTCTCTGAAAACTTCACAAATTCCATTGGTGGTTTGCGTATGCATTTTTTATACAAAAATTTCAAAATATATTTCTTCTTTCCCGAATTTAATTTGTTTTTTTGGTTAAATGAAGCTTAAAATTTCACCTTTCTAACACAAAATGGTATTATACAATATGACTGGTAGCCCTTGAAATATACGACTGCAACGACATCTATTGACAAAATGCGAAAAGACTTTTTCTACTACCCAATATTAACCCGATGCATTTGTAACACACAGACATACTACTATAAGGAAATGATTCTCTTTGAATTTCAATTATATATCTCACGCAATGACCGGTATTTTCGGTAAAAAGGCAACTACAATTGTCACGGGCTTGAACAGTTTTGGTTGGTTTTGGGCAACTTTTAGTCATAAGGTTACACACCCCAAAGGCACTTTTCGTGTACAGTTTTACCCTGATATATTAAGTAATTTTTTTTTGCAGACCCCTGGAAAGTGAAAGCTTCAAATAGAATTTCAAATTGTGTTGTATGTGTAGTAGGCGTGGCTGTATTTCGATTTCGAGCAACTAAAAATATTATAGATATGCAAAATACTTAAAACTCATTTTTAAAACACATCCCATTTGCTTTCAAAAGTGGCTTGTTTGAAAAGTGTTATTAAAATGCGCGTTCTGGGAGCTCGTTCTCGAATCAAAGAGTTTCGTATCTTGTCATCCGTGACATCAGTCTTATACACTAGCCCTGGGTTGGATATGACATGAACTGAAAAGCAGCAATTAACTATAACATTTTTTACAAACAAAACGATGGTAGGCCAAGAGATTCATTCTAATCAATAATGAAAATTAAAAAATTCATTTTTTTTTTCTATCCCAATAAAACTGGAGGTTGCTTCTTGTGAAATATGAGAAAAATTAAGTAGCAACATTGGAGATGGAAGCAGACCCTTGGTCCAAGTTAAATTAGTTTCAACTAAAACACGTATTTTTCACTTTAGATGATAATGTAAGGAGTTAACCGGACAACGTGGACGAATCTTTTTTGCGAGGGGTCACTGGAAATGGCGTCGTAATTATCGAGTATAAAATATATTTTTCCCAACATTTTAAAATTTCTTTGTCAATAGTGTATGTTTCTAACAATAAAAATTGGAATAAAATATTTAATTTTTTATGTGAGGAAAAGATTGATGAAAAAATATTGTTTTTTACCCGCGGAAACCCATGTAACTCCTGAAGTTGAAAAAACGTTCTGAGTATGCATATCATCATGAATGTAAAATGTTACGATAAAATTGTGAGTTTCCTAATTGCAACACTAGTTTTGCCAAATCTCGAAATGGGCAAGCAACGTAATATACTTCGTTAGAAAAGTTGCTTTGAAACGTTTGCATTAAATACTTATGTCAGTGATCACCATTGAAATTAATTGCAAGAAATTAAAAATGGTTTTCCGCAAATTAATCGCGTAAAGGAAAAACGTGTTGTTGTTTTTGTTTAAGCGCACTGTAATTGCCGAGGCAGATGTCTATCGCCCTTCATGTCAATTTTTTCTGCCACGAAAATATTTTAATTTATGTAGACTATACAGTAATATCTAGATAACCTCAATTAATGAGCACTCGTTGAAAGGCTTTTGCTACGGACCTGCCATATTTTGCAATCATTTCATCATTTGAAAACTGCCAAAGCATGATGATAAAACAGTCTGTGTTTCATTAACACTCTCAGGCGTTATCATTAAGCATTACTACAATATTTGTGCCAAATATAAACACTTTATCAACGTCAAAGCTAAAATAGTTGAACGCCAATGTTTGGGGTAGCGACCTCAATGTCGGCGACAGCGTGAAATTTAGCGCCAACGCCAGTTACAATTAACACATCATTTATAAAAATCAATTTGGCGTTTCAGATATTTAAATTGCATTTCGACACTGACATTATTTTTTTTCCAGCAATTGATTTTGGGGTTTGTGGTTGTTGAAGTTTTCTCCTGCTGCATGCTGAGTATTTCTTGTTGTTGTTGAGGGGCAATCAACAGCGCTAACAGACTGACTCAAAACCGCTTAATATTGGCGGCGAGCACTTGCATTTGTAGTATCGTACACATGTTCGGGTGTACATTTATATGGGTCCATATTCAATTTAAACCTCAAATACTGATATCATTTGGGGTGTGTATCGAATGTGATTAATTACGGCTGCTGCAACTGTGAGAAAGAAAAATAAATAAAATCACAATAGCATTTAATGAATGTTAGCAATCAAAACATTGTGATTTCATCGAATTTATCTCAATTCTCTTCGCACTTATAAATGATGTATGCGTTAAAGTAATGTAAGTGTAATAAAACAACAATAAAATCAAGCCCTTCGCCCTGTCAATTAGTTTGATGGAAACAAAGAAAAAAATAGGGAAGTACTGATTCCTGGCGGAACTCCGACTATTAGCAGCGAAAGATATATGTATATATAAGAATTTGTAAAAGTATGTTTCAGCATGAAGAAAGGGACAATGGACAACGTTGTACTATGTATCACAAGTAGCATGAGTACCTTTATAGGGCTGAAAAGTTCATATCGTATTAAACAGAGCGGTATACCGATCATAGCGATCCTCCAACTTTTCTTTAGAAGTATTGTGTTACGTTTGCCTTTTTCAAAAATAGCCTTAAGTTTCGTTGACTAAATCTAGTTAAATAAGTAGGTAGTTAAAAAGCTTTTTTTGGGCAACATCCGAGACATCGTCAATTATTTTTCTTTACAAAACTATGCATTCGTCTGCTGGGCATGTTTGCCAATTAGACATTAACCTGTTAGTCTCCTACTGGAGTTCTTTGGTAATTTTATTGCGGGTTTATCATGAAACAGGATGTTAAATCCACTTAAAGCTCAAAGCATTATTGCACAATCTTCAATGAAACCCTAAGAGACTTAAGCAATTTTAAATCCTATAGTCTGTATGTATATATAAATATATTTCTTGTTTTCTTTTCATCAGAACAAGAATTTGCTGTGATCTTCGCATGGAAGGCGCTGCAGTGTTCTGGTACTCGAAAGTCGATTCTGATATTTAATTTTGCTTTAAAGACACCATCTCTCACTGGATTATCAAGTTTGAACCCATCCGTATACATACGTATCCTTGTGGACCTGTCCATCTCATGCCTGCCCCACTATTTTCGGTTTCAGTGGATTATATATACCTTTTAAAATGAAACGTCTTTTAAAATACTTCAATAACTTCGATCATTGCTCAAGCCTTACGTGGATGATGTAAATAAATACAAACATTTTCAAATGCTCATAAATGTTGTTAATTCATGTTCATGTGAACACTGTTTCTCTACTGCTGATTTATTCCTATATTTGAATGTGTGTTCTTCTAACTACAACGCTTTGATCTCTCTCACTGTGTGATCTCTCCGAACTGCTCTGATTGATCAATTAAATTTATTTGTAAACATGTGGCAAAGTGACGTTTAAACAAATGTTGCTGCCACATTGGCATTGCATTCACTTCACTTCATGTACATGCATACATACATACTCATGTATATCTATGTTTGTTTGCCTATTTGATGTGCCAGCAACACAGCGGAAATTGCTACGCGCAATTTGTTATTATTTTGTTGTTGTTGTTGTGGTTTTAGCTGTTGTGGTCTAAGTTACAACTTGTACGAGTGCTGATACGTCTGAGCACAAACATATGTATGTTGCATGCGTATCACATTGCTTGGCCTTTAAAATTTAATTGATTTCTCTAAAGCGCGTTCGGCAGGCACCAACGGAGAAATCTTACAAGGATGTATGCACATACATACATATGTACATATGTATTCATCTGTAAGTGAACGAGTATAGAGGAAGACGAAGTATTTTATTAATCAATGGTTGAAAAAGTGAAATAGCTGTGAACTATATACTTGTATGGTGTATTGCTTATGAGATTTGAGATAAATATATAAACATACATACATATATTTAAGCGTTTAATTAATTGCTTGTCACTGCAGTTTCTGCTAGTGGAGGTACTGTACGATTAATTGTGGTATAATCCTTCAAACTCATAGACGCAGTTGACTTTATACCCTCGCCAAATGCTGGATAGAGTAGAATAGTTTTGCTCCCCTAACGTTTGTATGAAACAACGCACAATCTGGTTTATATATGGTAACTATTGTTTGAATACGGTAACCATAAGCGGATTATTTTCTGCATTCCTTATCTTATCATATTATCATATTATCAAATTCTAAGATATATTATTTATTATTCATGTTTATATGTGCATTGAAGTGAGCATGAACAACTTGGGGCCCTTCGTTCGAGTTTGTTTAACAAAAGCATTTGATTGATAACCTGCACTTATGTGAAAAATTTGGATAAAGCCCCGTCAGTAAGTCCACCTATTATTCTTTCTTTCTCTCTCTTTCAGCGATTAACTCCGATATAGATATAAAGTAAAAGTATAAAAAATATAAAGTATAATTATATAATATAATTTGGTTATGCTTACTCAAACGTAAAAAAAAAAAATAAAATTGAAGGAAATCCTGAACGAAAGACAAAGTCCGAAAAAACGTATAGTGGTAACTTTTGCGTGTCCACCAGTGTAAATTTCAGGAAATGTAATTACAGACTGAACAGGGTACTTTTTGCAATCTCCGGAGATCGTGTTACTATAGCAAAAAAATTTACTAATAAAAGTTCTTGTAAGATATATGTATATTAGCTTTTTTCAAAGCGCTAGTGTGAAACTTTAAACTCGTTTTTCTCTAAACTATATTTTTTGAACTGGTGACAACTGTAATTCGAAAACCGCTCAGTAGAATTTATAATAAACGCGGGCCTGGTCGACGGATCTTTATTTTCAAAAATTTCGATTTTTTAAGACCAATTCTGAGGCCGCCATTTTGTTAATTTTGAAAAAAGAAATCCTACGATCAGGCCAAGGATTATCTATTTATAAAACTAATTTTTTTTGTCCGATTGATTTTAGATGAATCTCCAAGGACTTATGGTTGTCAACGCAAGTACCTTTTTTTTGGAACAGGGTCAACACAAACAACTATAACTTTGGAAATTGTTGTTTTTTTGTTTTGTTTTGAAATTTTCGTGTCTTCAAGTCAACACATTCTATAATAATGCCGTATTACTACTTTTGTAAAATAACACGATTTAATAGCAAAAAAAAAAAAAAATACTGAAAATTGTAATTTTTTCGTGCCTGTGACTACCCTTAACCCCTTAATCGATTTGTACAATAAATAACCTGCTTAGAAGCAACTTTACGCATTCAATAACTACAAGTAGTTGCGAATTTTTTGGTCGATATATTTAGCCATTTGATAAACGATAATTGGTCGAATGGCACTACCGCTCTAGCCGTACTATCTCTCGATTCAATTAAAACACTAAAATTAAATAACAATTTTCGGTGACTTAACGTCCGACGCTGTGGCATTAAGTTAATCCATACCGCTTAGAAACTCAATTTTCCTTTCACTCTCGTTCGCGCGCTTGTTTGAACAGATCACTGAAACCGCAACGCGATGATCGTATCTTTTGACATTTAGACGTCAACTTGTCAAATGTTAATGCACGCACGCAACACATTTAAAACTTAACAACCTAACCATACATGCACACATTAGTAAGCAGACACGAGAAGTACCGTATAAAAAACAAAGCACGCGTACCATTTTCAAAACAGTGACTCACATTGTGCGGCTCTTTAACCACTACATAAACGTGCTGTCTGCCAACCATATTGCATGCTATCGAAAAAAGAAGCCGAAGTGCGGTTTATGTTTGTTACGTTGCGTAGATATACAGGCACTTTAGCGCTTTAACGCCGCTCTTGCTTTTGCCACATTTATTTTATCTGCACATTTCATATGTTTCCACTCTAAAATGTGACATGACACGCCATCAAAGTAACAGCCTCAATTTGAAACTGTCAGTTTATGTGTCAGTATCAACTGTCAGTGCGTGTCAGAGTCACAAGCGTTGAATGGGCCGCCGCATAGACAGTGTAAAGATCACGCAAAGACGAGCAAAACAAATAAAACAAAAATAATGTATTTTATTTAGTTCGTTTTTCGTTTTTAGCTTTCCTTAGCCCCTGTTTACATTTGGCCTTTGCCTACCCAGTTCAACGTCATGGCGGCTGTCCGTAGGTCCGATTTCTTGCTTGTCTGTCCATCGTTTAGACATCCGTTGGCAGCACTTGAATTACTTTAAAGAGTAGTTTTCAAGTGGTTTTTACAGTCCTCCTCATCAACACATCGTGTCGGTGGTTGTGTTGAAGTGGCTTGATCGGGGTGACGGCGTTTTTATATGCGTCTATATAAACATACGTATGTGTATACATAACAAGCACAAGTGAGCGCATTTTAGGTGTTACAAAGCCGTATTGTGCTACACCCCCTCTGCGTTGTGAAGTCGACGTACGCGCGAAAGCACTCATTCAATCATGCTCATAATAATCATCGCCCGTAATAAAGTAACAATAAAAAGCAGCAGTGTGCATAATGGGTCCCGTCAGTTTTGTGTCAAAATAAATATGGAAAAGTGATATTTTAATCAAGGCGCGCGTTTTGCTCACATTTATATTTGAGTTTTGGTTTTGTGTTTATTCACCACTTATCTTTTGGTATGCCTATTTACTAAACTCCTCATACACATAAGGTATATGCATATATTATATAATATCTAGGTATATGGAGTACATATGTATGTATATATACATATATACATTGAGAATTTAATAGACTTCCTCAACTATTCTGAAATTGCTCATTATTCACCATTAGGTTAAAAAATACTCCCTTAAGAGGTTAAGTGGGCTTCAGAGGTACAAAAACAAAGGATTTTGTACGATTTTTTTTTTTTAATATAAACAAAGATATATTCGAAAATAGTAATATGGCATATCAAAGGTACATATTTGAACAAAGTCTCCTGAATCTTTCACATAAAAATATTGAAAATTCAGCCGTTGAGACTTCATCTTCCTGCGTGTCTCAAAAAAAAAAAAAAAAAAATTTTAATTTTTTCTCAGACCTTGAACAAAAAATTTAATTGTTTGGTAAAATTTTCGCTATTTATTCATTAAAAAATAATAAGTTGTAATGAATCAAAAAAAAAAAATAAAATAAAATAAAAAAATAAAAAATCTTCATTCAACAACTAGATAGTGTTATTTTGAAGACGTGTATGTACACAATTCAAACAAAATCGGTCCATAATTATTCGAGAAATCGTGTCCACTACTAAAAAATACAGTTTCGAGAAACACTCATTTTAAAACGGTACACTGAGCCTAGGTACCAACGATCGCAAAAATTCTCAAAGCTGTATCTCCGGAACTATTACTCTTATCAACTTAAAAACGACAATATAAAATATTCATCTCGGTCTCATATTTAAGGCAAAGAAAAACCTAAAATTCGGTAGAATCGATGGGAAACTACCCTTCAAATATATAAAATATTCCATAGAAGAACTTATTTTGATCGTTAAGTTTGTATGATAGCTATCTCCTTTAGTGTTCTGAGCTGAGATTATTTAGAGAGGTTAAAAGACAGGAAGAAGTAGCGATCACATGATACCAAACCTAATGTTTTCCTTTTTGAGACAAAATCATCGTTTTGATGATGGCTAGGAAAAGAACACTACCAGAAATCACTTGTCTAAGGGACAAGATATGTTGTTAAAAGGGATAAGATATATCTCTAAATACAATACCCGACAGACTTCAGAGATTATTATTACAATAATTGTATCTTAGAGTTTCAATCTTCGACCGCAGAGATTTGGTAAAAAAATCAGTCATAGGTGCTGGATTTGTCCTCTGGATCCTTAAAAAGTTATAGCCCGATTTCGAAAATTTTCGGGTATAATATTAAATACCTTAAGGTACTACTTATGCACAATCTTAAAAACAGAGTATTAATTGATGCTTGATACTAGAAGTGAAAGAATCGGATTGGAATTAAAGTGGTGTAATGTGGAAAGTAGGCGGTGTTTCCTCACGTTACCATCTTTGGTTGAAATTGCTCGGGTAGTTCCTGAGATATCTCAAGATTTCATGGAAAGGCTGGCGGTGCCATGTTCAATGTCCAATTTTCACACCTGCTTCTAAGCTTTGTATGCTCATACAATTTCTTCTCAAAAATTTTGGTTAAATTAGCTTAAATATTTTGGGAGATATGTATATATAATACATTAAACCTATCAAGGGCGGGGCCATGTCCGTTTTAAAAAACAGTTCAGCTCAGAGGTGTCTTTAGCTACTTTCATTACCTGTATTAAATTGCAGTTTTGTATTTTAATTAAGTGCGTAGTACCTATTAAATTTTTAACTATTGGCGTTTTGTGTGGCGAAATGAATGAAATCCGTATTTTTGATAACTTTTTTTATATTTAATTATTTTGATAAAGCTTACAATTACTATAATTGAGTCACCAATGAAACATATGGAATGTCAATTTTGGTTTTAAGATTTTTGAAAAGTGAGCATAGCTATATTCAGAATAACTTTTGTTATTTAAAAATACGTGAACATATGAAATGGTTTTAGTTAAAAAAAAATGTTTCATTTGTCTACTTTACTGTTGTTGCCCTCAAAATAGTTCCCACTCATCCAACATTTATGCAAGCTTCTCTTTTATTCGTAGAAACACTTCTTAAACGATTTTTGGGATAGCCTTAAGATCTTTCAGCGATGGAATTTTAATGCGAACTGAGGTATCGTTATAATCGCCAAGCTCTTGGAAACTAAATTAGGAAAACAATATTGAAAATTGAACCGGAGCTAATGTCGTCAAGCGTCTCTTTTGCGACTCAACGTTCTGCACAAAACTACTTAGTCTTTTACTAAGGATCTACGTTACCATTGGCACCCTACATACCCGAAATTAGAACCGAATGTGTTGATATCTCTCTGATGTCAACACTATGATCAAGCACTGAACTTAAGGAAGGGGGTTTCGACTTCACTGAGTTTTTTGTGCTTTTCAAATACTTGTATTCGTGATAAAGTAGTCGCGTTCTCCAAAACATTTCTGCAACATTTTTAACGATTTACCCGCGCAGTGTGAACGGATCAGTCCGATATGGAAATGGGTGAAATTAAAATATAGCGAGTCATGAATTATGATGTCCTCCAATCTTCCAGTTGCTTTATATACCGTATATGTGAAATACAATTTTTTTTTTTTTTTATTGAAACGTAACAAGATATGGTTTTACATTTCATTCGAATTGCAACTAGTGACAAATGTACTAACAAGCAATATTTTTCATAACTTATAAGGTAAAATATAAATTCGAAATACAAAATTGACAAATAAATTATATCGGCTAACACGCCATACCAGACGTTTTCTGAGAATATAGTCCGAGTGTCATCCCTTTAGTTGAGATTATACTTCTATATCTGACAGTATGAAAGAAATCGCAGTAAAATTTAGGACCAGAATTCGTTTAGTACTTTTATGCTGTAACTTGGTACTGGCCATAGGCAAAATCTAAAAATAATTTCTTCGAGACCTCCGTTTTACTTATTAAAGTTACCAGTAAAAAAATGTATCTGTTAATATTTGCTAGTAGATCAAATAAGCTTCAGTATGCGAAGCTTTGTAGTCCGATATTTTCTATATACTTGGAATAAACACAAATAGAATTTAGCACTTAAAAGAAACTCTTATTTCGACATGAGATACCTCCATCAATCCGTTAGCTCCGACAATTTGAGCAGTCCTTTGTATTAAGTTCCATTCGTTTGGTTAACGGTGGTAATACTACCTTAACAAATCCATAACACTCCGTGCAAAATGTTGCGAAAGTATAAAATTTTTGTTTTTCTTATGCATACTTAAGGCAAGTTTAACAAGTAGTCATGGTAGAATCGTGCTTAACGATGTTCTTACTTGATTTTTCTTTTCTTCCAGACATCAGGTATTAAATTTGCTGAGATCGTCCCTATATTTTGCAAGTTTATTAACTTTCCTGCAGCCCCATGTTTTTTAATTACTTCAACCGCGGTGTGTGTACTATTTTGTGAACACTTGCAAGATTTATTGGTTAATCTGTAAAACTGCAATCTAGTAATTTATGTTGCCATATAATCGTAAATTAATTTACTGATTGATGGTTACAGCACATTTGCCTGAATTTGTCTAGTTTATAGGTGAACGTCAACACGTTGTGCACTAAATGTTGTAGCCGGCTTTTGTGGCGACTTATTTTTACCTCCCCAACTGCTGCCCGTAAATCAATTTAACAGCTTGTTTTGTTCCTTTTTACGCTCACGGTTTTATTTGAACACATATTATTACAGCGTTCCTTTTGCGGTGTTCAAAGTGTCTGCGGGTTATTAAAAACTCAATCACAGTCAGGGCACTATTAAATTTTATGGGTGAGTTTGGGTAAAGTTTTATGTGCCGCGACAGACACCGAACAGACGAGTCGACGATACGACGCGTCGCAAAAAGGGGGGAGGTCATGTGCTGTGAAGTTAACTCGTTTGGATATATGTACATGTATATGTATGCTTGCTACTAAGCATATCGCGTACATTCCTGGCAAATTGACATTTTATGGCGAGTTCAGGCGGCGTGTGCTCATGTTGGCGACCAACCGATTCACGTCCTACTATGCAATTACTTCCAAACGTGAATTGAACAGTGGAACAAAAACTGAGAGTGCGGAGATAACCAAATTTGAGTTAGTCATTTTGTCTCTCCGTGGGTTATGCAATTACAAATCTGTTAAGTAAGCCTTTGAGATCCAGATGTAGATTAAGAATATATCAAAATTTTTTCTACAAGGCACCCAGATTTTCAGCTGCGAACTGATCGTCATCATTACAATTATTATATAATATTTTTCGTCCCTACAAAAGCTACCAAATTCTTAGAGTTCTAGAAACGCAGATTACAGTTTGATTGAAACGAATCTATCCTGCCTAAATACAACCATAAGAAATAAATTCATACATTGATCGAATTTATTGTTAGTATTTTTTATTCTATACTCTTATGATTCCTCTTTTGTGATACTAATTTAGAATTATGAAAACTAAGTTGGTCTACGACCTTAACATCATCCCAAGCTTAACGCTGGTTTTGGTTAAACTAGAAGAGTTCTCCATTGAATCTGAATTGTTCTCAATTTGTCTATCTAGAAAGAATTTTTTAAAACAAATGTCTTTAGCCGTGTGACTTTCAATGAAGCAATTCTTTTTTCGAACTTGGTCGTTTTGTCAGCTGGTACTCGATTTATACTTAGTTTGGTTTGTCATTTCATAGTGAACAGACCTAGTATTCCGGAATAACACTTTTAAAAAATATAAATTTATTACATAAACTCCCAGCAATCGGTAATTCGAGCAATCTTGGCCTGGTTTCGCACCACATTTACTCCAGTAGATAACGTGCATCCTCACGACGCTATTACTGCTATGGAGTAGAATTTCGAAGAAGACCCGAATGAGTCCATCGCGCGAAAATTGGAGCTATACTCATCCATTTTATGATTGATTTTGAGAAAGGATCTTGCTTACTACACCCATAACAAAAATTGGACCGGAGCGATAAAGCGCGTAGCATGTTCGGTACATAACGAGATAGGCACCAATCGTAATTTTCACCAGAAATGTTTTTCTGAGATGAAGTTTTCTTCTGATTGAATCGAATAAATAAAATAGTCACCTTTTGAGTGATGAAAACTCATAAGTCATAGTTGAGATGCCGTTACATCTTCTTGAAGTCACTGTATGGTGCACTCCATGGATAGAGGGAATCATTGGTCCATATTTCTTCAAAAATAAAGCCGATCACAATGTTACAGTCAATAAGGAATGCCATAATTAATGCCTTTTTAGTGCTTGAATTGGCGGACTTTAATGTGGTCGACCTTTGGTTCCAAAAACAGGACGTTACATGATCTTCAGCCAGCGAAATAGTCAATTGATGGAAACTTTGGGTGATTATTTTTTGGAGATTATGGGAAATCGTTTGTCCAGTCAGATAATTCCGGTCGACGCTTTATAGGAGATAATAGGCGCGTTATTGTTGGCATACGACCCCACTTGCTATATAGAGTGGACGGAAATCGAGCCTCTCGGCTTCTTTCGAGCAAGTCACGGCGGTCTCTTGCCCGAAATAGGTTTTGAATATAGGCGATTTATATCTTCTAGAACACCACATGTCACCCTATATAAGTACAGTCTATATATAAATATTTAAATGCATCACACTAGTATTCTCTCCCGCTTGCCGTGCAAAAGCTAAGGTTCAAATAAAGTTGTGAAAAGTGAAACTTTTTTGCAGTTTTTTTTTTACTTATTGATATTGCAGTTATGTCATTTGTTGTTGTTTTGACTTTTTACAGCTGAATAGCTGGGCCAAGCTGCACAGATATAGGTATGGGTGTGTATTATAAAGGCTTGCGCGCAAGGAGGCATGAGAATGTTGAATGCGCAGCGTAAAAGATTTACGATTATGGCGTGGCTATTAAAAGTTTCATGCGATTTTTCCTTTGAAATTCAAATACTTATTTACCAGCCTCGCATTATTCGACGTTTTACATTCAATTTACTTGCCCCGAGAGTGGGGTAGCTGCTGAATTGAACAGTTCCAATCGCCATACCTTCTACCTTGACGCTATGCAGACATACATACTTGTAATACATACTTGTATGTATGGGATATATTCTCATATATCTTAATTTTATTTGCGTGCATAAAAGGGGTAAGCTGAGGAAGTGACTGAATTGCTTTTTTGTGTTGCACGGGATGTGTGTTGTTGGGAGGGGAACAGTGGGGCTCGCGCACAGCCAATCGATTAATTATGTGCGCACGAAATTTTGTTGTTTATTGAGTACGAACCACCGCCTTTTAAAATTGTGGCTGCAACATTGTAATTTATTAGTTTTGCCATGATTTTCAACATTTACGCTGAACTGCTTGCGCATGTAATATGACAGCTGCGACGAGCGGCTGCGCAGCGACAAGCGGCATGCGCGCATGCAATACGGAAACACGAACAACAACAACAACAACAGCAATAAGTAAAAAAGCAATTTTACCAAAGTAGCGTTTGGCATTTGTCAGCGGGGGGTGCGCCAAGCGTGAAATGCCGCCTCGACGATGATTCTTTGTAGTTGTTGTTGGTGCTGTTTTCGATTAGACTGTTAAGTTGTCAAGTTTAAATTGATTTGTGGCATTTTAATAAATACTATGTACGCACGCACCCAGTGTGGTGTCCAACAAAAATACAGACGAAGATTCAAATGCTCTACAAGAGCATTAAAAGCAATAACAACAATGTTCCACCATTAAGTGGAGGTAATTTGACAGTTTGTCTATTAGCTCCACATATGTATAAAAGAGTACCTTGTTACTCTGAAACGGAAATAAAATTTCGGCATATAAATTTATACTTGGGTACCGTTACAACATAAAAGCAAGTATATTTTATGGCTGTTGGAAGCTTTTCTTTATAAAACAATATACATTTCTAGTTGCGTCAAATTATCGTCTCGCTTTTGCAAAATTATTATGTATTACAAAAATTAAATTGTGCTTTTATGCTATTGAAACATTTTGCTACAGATTATAATAGTTTTCTTCACCTAACCGTTGTTTGCACTACGTAAAAATAATCAAGACAGACTTTGAGTCATATGTATGTAGAACATTTTTATATATAAATTATCAGGATGACGACAAGAGTTTAATTCCGAGTGACTGTCTGTCCATCCGTCTGTCTATGCAAGCTCTAACTTGAGTAAAAATTGAGATATCATAATAAGGCCGTACCTATTTCCTAAACAAAGCAAATTTAAATTCCATCTGATATAAGATTTGAGTGATTTTGCGGTATGCCACCGTATAACCAAAAATTGTCCAATTCTGATCAAAACTATTCAAGCTCCGAGATATCGAATAAGTGAACCCCAGTTACTATGGCGAACTTCTTACCGAAAATATCGGTCAATGTTTGCGATATATGTATAATTGAAATTCAGAGAGAATATTTTCCTTATAGTAGCATGTCTATGTGTTACAAATGGTTTGAATGGGTTATTGGGTTATTTTGCGATTTCATCAATTTTCACTCTGTGGGTAGGAGTTTTAATAATATTTGCGCTCAGCAAATTTGGTTGCTGTAGCTTTAGCTGCTTAGGAGATTAATATGTGGCCTTGCTATTGTTTAATAACCATAACTTTTCGTTTTTAGATACTATTTGAGAGAGTGTTCTTGGCCACTTTGTCACCAAATGGCAACGATACTTTAATTTAGACATTCATGCACCGGTGTGAATGCCAATACTCGGCGACGGAGTCTCTCTTCCACTATGAATCCCACATCGAATTTGCACTCCTTTATATGGCCACTGTGGTAAAAGCCACAAAGACCTACTCGTCTCATTCCTTGTACTTTCCATCGCAGTTCTTGGACGGCGCACTTCTAACGAGAATATCAAGCAGCTGGCAGCTGCACCATCAATACTTATTTTTCCGCCTTCAAAGTAGTAACCCCCAGGTTAGGTAATCGTACTATAGTAACTTATCCCAAATATTTTTTACTACTCGAAATACTTTTTGATAAGGCCTTTAGCGCCTTCAGTGAATTTTATTTTATCTCTTCGATCGACTGAGTTAAGTTTCACTTTGGGAAATAAGTAAAAATCATCTCTGGTGAAAGCAATCTGATGAATATTGTGGTTGATCGATGGTATTCATTGCGTTCTTGGCTTTAAATTCGGCCAAATAGGTGGCTCGATGCGACAATGCATTATTATCGTGTAAAGTCCGATAATTGCTTTTCCACAATGCCGCCCGTTTTCAAATAGAACTCCTTATTAACCATCTGTAAAAAAAAAAATACAATGAGCATCTCCTTAATTTTTGAATGGCTTTGATGTTTTCCATTCCGATGATTGGAATCAAAATCAAAAATCAGCTTTATCGGGACGAGTCACGCAAAAAGGAGTTTCGTACCCAAAATATCAACCAAAATCATTTGAACTGACTCACTAGATATGGCGAGCTCTCCTGCTTGACTCTTCAGCACCATATCCTTCGAAGATCATTCAGAACGAGGCATGTCTTCAACAATCAAAATAATATGTTTTGTGTGTTTTTTTTTGTTACAATGTATACATGATCATCGTTACGAGATTAGTCTATTTAGCCATGCTCGTCGGTCAATACGTCTGTCCATCCATCTTGAACTATTCTTCGCACGTTCTTTTCTTTCTAAGAAGCTGCTCATTTTTCGGAACCGCCTTTATCAAATCACTATTGCGAATAGCTATACAAAATTAGCGAGCGGAATAAAACGCTTGTATGGAAATGCTTTCCATTTAATGAGATATCTACACGGAACTAGTCAAATGTTATTGTCTAATGTAATAATATACTCAACGATGAAATTGTTCAAATATACAAACTGAACAATCGAAATCAAGTTCTTGCAAGGAATTTGTGAAGGTTTGTTCAATGCAAGAGCATTCTTCTGGGGATCATTGTGCATAAACCTCTAAACGCCCAATATTCACCATTGACTTATTAAAGAAGGGCTGACTCTTGCATTCAAACTGTCACTATTAGTATATTTCTTGACCTCAGCGTGTGTTTGATAAAATGTGATTTCTTTTAGTGTACTTGTTGAAGGCAACAACAACAACAAAGCCGAAGAGCTGCCTGCCATGCTGCAATTGTTATTTGTTGGCTGTCATTCGGCTGAGCGCACCCATTGTGAGCGCCAAGCCAACATACATATTATATAATACAGCATGTATCCTTACGTATACATATGTGTGTATAGATGTATTTATATGTTTATATGTATTTGTGTGTATTAATGTTTGAATGCTTAGTGAATGCATGTGCATTTGTACGAATATTGGGCATACAAATGTCTATGAAATTTATTATTGTCCAGCTGTCCGGCATATAATTCACTTTAAAATAAATTTATCACAATTTGTGTGCTGCAGCGTAACGAACGAGCCACAGCGAACGCAACTGTGCCGAGGCAAATGGAAAACGCCACACAATTTTAACACAATAACGACACAATACACAGATATGGCAATAACGGCAACTACAAAACAATGCAATAAAGTGTTTACTTGAATACACAACAACTACAACACTAACAATGCGGTAGTACCGCCGAATAAATAGAAATATTGTTTGTTATTTTTGTTGTTTTTTGCGCTTGCACAGTGGTTGTGTGGCGGCAGCAGTCACTGTGAGCTCGGCTGGGTTGTGGAAAATATGATTGCAATAAACGAGATAAAGTCAGCAAAAATAAAAATAAAAAAAAAAACACACACACTCACAACAAAAAAAATACAGAGTAATGACTTTAACAACTTTTCAAGTTAAAGTGAAATTGAAATTTATTTCTTAATTTATCGCCCTGACAGTTTTTTGCAATATATTAAAATTTACGAGTGCATATCAATTTTATGGAGACTGCGCAGCAGCAGCCACAGCACCGTGCGCATTTATTTTCCCACCGAGACAACACTTAGAAAAATAGCCGATATAATCTGTAAATCAACAACAGTGTGTGTGTGTGTTTTACATGGTTAATACTAGTGTGGTAAAGATCAATTTGCTAAATGTCAATGTGTTTGTAAGCGTTCGGAAAATATATAATTTTATCAAATTGTGACAGCTACTATAACTTGCACTCAAAATGTTCGTGCCTTTTCGCGCTTTCGGCTCTTCATCTGGAGATACGACTTCAGAGATTGATATCATAAAATTATGAGTTCATTAACTAACCTTATTTATAAGGACGATGTGACCAAAAGTACCTTCTATGAGCGCTTGCAGCACACCTGCGAGAGCTGCCTCCGCCAAGGTGCCAAAATCATGCTTGGTGACTTTAACGAAAGGGTGGGCAATGAAGAAGATGTACTTCGCCGGGGTCCGAAATATGGTTATCTGTAGTACTATATTGCAGCACAGAAAAATTCACTAAGCTACCTGGCTGTCTCCGGATCGAAAAGCCAACCAGATCGATCATGTTATGACAGACAGAGGACACGTCTCCACTTTAGTTTTAGACGTGCCTTCTGGTGCTGCAGAAGGGACCATCTTCTATAAAAGTGTACAGTTGATGGGGTACGCCGATGATATTGATTTCATTGGCCTCAACACACGGCGACTTTATCACAAAAATAGGTATTTGATTGGTGCAAAACTTTTATGGAAGGCCTAGAAGTCATCGCGGACTTGCATCTTGCGTGTTGGTTGTAATTCTTTGATTAATACTGGTGGCGAGAACTGGGTTTATGAACATATAGATAGAGCTGTCGAAAAATCTAGCGAAAGACGCGCTAAAAATGAGCCGAACCCGAAAAAACCACGTCAAAGTTCGTCAAAAGCTATGTGATGCTAATCGTTTTCATTGATTATTTTGGTTTACAATAAATTCGTTCCATATAGTGAAACGGTCAATAATGGTCAAGGAATAATATATAATAATGGAGATTTTGTGGGGCCCCGTGAATCAGTTTTCACTTTTTAACCAAACACGATACGAAGGTCATCTTTCACCGTATTCGGCGTAAAAGGTAATTTTGAAGGCGATAAGAAAGATTTTTTCTCAAATATGAGAAAATGTTGTTTGTTTGTCAGTCCGGATCAAATTTGATTTCATTTGAGCGAGTTTTATTCGCTGATGTCCAACAGAATATTAAGATGGACCGCTGCAATTGTTCACAAAATCACAAAACTAAAATTTTTTATATTGAAACGGTCCAGATTTGATATTTTATAAATCCATTCTTAATTTGCCGGTCTTGGTGGATGTTATAATTATTCTTGGATACGAAAAGAATGTTTATTGCGAATATTGAAAGGTGGTATGGTACACTTTTATTTTGCAAATAAATGAACGTTGGAAGTTTGTTACTGTCAACTAGTGTAATTAATTTTAATATTTAGTCCGAAACGATTACTATGATAATAAGATAAAGAAATGTCAAGTGACAACACTCTCGAAATATCAAAATCGTGCTCTTATCATTCAAGTATTTTGATGGGTGCACTTCACAATACAAATATGTTCAAAAATAAATATTTATTAATATTTATTAAAGTGGAACAGTTGCTGTTGTGAGGCAAAGATGAAGCAAAGTGACAAGTAATCTTAGCTATCAATATCATTAATTAAATACTAGTTTAAATTTTAACACTGCCATATAACGGTGATTGCTCGTTTGACAAGCACTTAAAATGTAGAAAAAATAACACTTTTGACAGAATGTGTATATATGCATGTATAGATTCTCATGTCAAGATTAAGTCAATCAAGAGGAAATATAATTACTTTTCAAAATTATCGCAATGAAAGTGTGGTCATTTTTATTTTGGTAACAGTGAAGATTACATCATTCTTCACTTAAATGACACTATAATATTAATATTGAGGAAAAGTTTCCAGAACTGTAAATATGCGCTCCTACTGCAGCTCAATTATGAATGTGGTCCATTTAAAGTTTCCTTCTTTTTGAAAGAAAAAAAAAACACAAAAACTTAAAATTTAATAAGCAATGTTTATTATCTTTCGAAAATAAAGGCCTGATTCGGAGCGGGTTTGCCCGCATAGATTTTAGATAACTATCCTCGCAGGAAGAAGTCTAAAGGTGTGATATCATAAGTTATTTATGTGCTCTCCGAATTCTTCTCTCAATAAATCCATAGATTGACGCGATGAGTGAGAAGTGGCGCCATATTGTTGAAGCCAAATGTCTCCGAGATCACGAGCTTTCATATAGGGCATCAAATAGTCGGTTATCATGGCGTGATAATAGTCGCCATTGGCGGTTATGTTCTCACAGGCATCTTTTTGGAAGAAATATGGACCGATGATTACAACGGGTCAGAAACCACATCAAGCCATTGTCTTTTCTGAAAAATTACAGCTTTTGAGGCAATGAACATACCGGATCTAGTTAAATATATTTTTACTTTCAAAACGCATTCAAAGTCAAAGAAATTTTATGCGATAAGTTCCGAGAATATTATGACCCCGAATGTGCCTCTGAGGACTAACTTCAGAACAGTGGTGACCGTTTTACAAATACACATAATTTCATAGCTCGATTTTGTATACAAGTGTGTATCTATTATGTTATAATTCTTCATCATTACTCTTTAATTTGAAGAAAATTTCTCGCGAAAGCCATCGTTTTTTGGCGAATGTTTATGGTGAAAATACTCTATACTGAGCAAAAACGTATCAACATGAAGAACGTCAGGGCAAAAAAAAGTTTGAAGTTCACAAGCTGAAAACATTACTCGATGAGGATAGTTGCCAACATAAGAAAAGCTCGCATAATCTTTGAGGGTTACTCACGCAGTGATTTGAGAACGTTATATATGTATACAAAAGCAAGGAAATTTTTATTTGCGGCTTAAACATTAAAAAAAAAAAACGTCTCTGAATCGTATTGTGATTGGTAATAAAATATGGAGCCCTTAAAACAACCTTAAACGCGAAAAATCAGAAAAACCAAATCAAACAAATTTTCATGGCTCCAAAGTAATGAACAGTATTTGGTGAGATCATAGAAAGACATACTGTATTATGTGATTTTGAAATCATGTGAACTATCGTTTTACTATCGATAGTTTATTTTGACTATCGAAGACTTATGTCTCAATTAGACTTATGAATAATTAATATCAAAATTTTACTTAATAAAGCTACTTAGCGATATTGTCTGGTAATAACAAATGTTAAGTATAATTTTGAATAACATCCCAGTTACGGCTACGCGGAAAAAGAAAACTTCACGGTAGATAGAAGCCCAATGAGTAAAATGAGATGAGCGATCACCCATGCACAAGAGTTTCGATTATAATTGTTAAATGGCCACAAGGGGTTATATCAGTGTGACATTTCCCAAAAAAAAGTTTGATGTTCCGATAATTTATATTTCCAAAAATATTCCGTGAGATCGGTAAGGTCGTATCTTGAATACCTTTTAAATGGCAGAGTTCTAAAGAGCGACCGATAGCAGGTATAATCATATATGAGTGAAAATTTAATATAAGTTTTCAGGTACTCAATCATGCCAGCAGTTGGGGCTTTTTGTTTAGCACCTCCGAAGACAGCACATAACTCCCTAATTTTTCAATATTATTGTAAAAAGAAAATCTTAAAATATAGCTGATATATACCTTATATAAACTATTAAATTCAACTATTTTTTATATGAATACAATTAGGGAAGAATCACTAATGTCTGAAATGCCGATTCCATATAGAATAAATTATTCATGCAGCCGCAATTCAGAACTTTCTTGCGGTTTTCCAGTATTTTTTAATTAGAATTAAGAACCGTTGAAAAATAAACGTTGTCAAGAAACCTCCATTTTATTTAGTATTTCTGATTGTGAAGACTAAAATTAAAAAAGCTGAAATATATGTGAACATTCTGTTGTGATCGGATTTCACACTATACTACACAAATACAAATCCATACATACACCCAGAGGCATTAGTCTGCCTAGAGTACATATAAAGGAATACCACGTTAAAACTCGGAATATTTGTCCAGACTGGATTGCTAGTATCTGATAGGAAAACCGGAAAACGTCAACAATTTACAATTTCTAAACAAAAACAAGTAGATTATTGTAGAATGAAGCACTTAACTGAAACGTATTTTAATTATACAATTCTTGTTTTAGTATGGCATGTAAATGTATTAAAAATGTACACTTTTATAACTCTTCAACTCTCAGTGCAACTGTTATAGTAACCCGAAAAATTGTATATGTAGCTCTATTAACTTCTTTGTGTTTTCCGTCATTTTTCATGTTTTGTTTTGCAAATAAATCCAAAGGTTATTTCATAAAAATGTAGTGTACAAAGCCAACATCTCTTAATTTTAACCGGCGAATAGTAAATATGTAGATTTCAAAGGGAAAACATTTCGTTACTGTGTTTTCAAATAATCAAAACTATTGAGTATTCTGACTACCGATATACAGGTAAAAACCTGCTTGGAAAACAGTTACAGGGGAGTTTACTCCACCTGCCTTAAAACTCAGACTATTACTCTTTTGACTACCACTTGTTCCGTTCGATGCAGAAGGCGCTACTGTTCAGATCAGAACAGGGTATCAAACATTTTCTTGATTCATGGCCGCCAAAACTGAGTAGTTGTTTCGAAATAGAATCTAGAAATAAACTCAGAGGTAGCAAAATGTTATATCTTCAGATGGGCAAGACTTTGAGAAATACTATTTACATGGCTTTCTTAAATAAACGTTTAAATCGCATCCAGGGTATTTGATTAAATCGATTATTGGACGTGGATATTCAGACACACGAGCATGTTACACGATATCAAATACTGGACATAGAGTACATGTATATATATGTAAAATAGTAAATATCAGCATCACAACCCTTTACATATGACCTTCTACTGATTTTCAATTGCTGTGAACATTTGTAAAACAATTTATATTGTGCAATCACATTAAATATTACCAATTCTCAGTGCCAAGAGATGCCGATGTAAAGCGATTTTCCTTTTATATAATCATGCATGCTCAATAAATTGTCCAATTGCCGCTCATACAAATAAATAAACTAATAAATGCAGCGACAATCATCAGTGAGTGACAGCGTACAAATCATTTCAATTGCGAGATTGTCAATTCAATTAATTTAAATTGTATTACAAAGCGCAAACGGTGATTTTCACTGGAAGTTAACGCAAAGCCAACAAAGTCCCTTAACCGCAGCCGCCAATCAGGATTGAATGAAAATTGACACAAGTTCCACTATACAATTAAGCGTATTCACATACATATGTATGCATATGTGTGTATGTATGTATATGCAACGGTACATTTGAATTGACGCACATTTCACTAGGCATATATCTGCACATACACACATACATACAAGTTTTTGTATGTATTTGGTTGAAAAATATTAATAATTCTGTATTTGACCTTTTGTTGTACGCGCATAAATCAGAATTTATTAAAAAATAACAGCACAATTGTGTGCATTCTTACACACACACTTATACACATACATATGTACATGTAAGTATGTTTAAATGTATTACGTACGTAAGAAGTAATTGCTATATGACTTTAATCAGCAACATAAATTGACAATAATTATGGATTCTATGATTGTGAAATATTTCGATGTCATTTTTGTATGCTGATATTGTCAATCTTTGACAATTAAATAAATGAACACTGAAACGAGTAGTAATTTATGATATGGGCAACTTTTCACATTTCGCTGCAGTATTTATTAAAATCTCACGTATACTTCTTGTTCATAAATTAATTTAAGTGAATTTGTATATTTGTATACAAAAAATTAATTCCAAGAGCTTGGCAACTCTACCACAATTGAATTCTATATGTAATATTCTATATGCATTTAAATTAGTTTTTATTTTCACTGATTAATTTCAATGATTTAATCACTTCATATTTGTCAGTAGATTTTTAAACCACAAAACTAAAAGCATATCAAAAAGTGGAAAATATTAATGGGCAAAACCTTTTTCTTAAATTCTTTTTCACTATTTAACATTGTTGCCAGCTTTGGAGTTTGTTGTTTTTTATATTCTCGCAAAATGTTTCTTCTTCCTTTCCGGAGGCTCTGGCGCGAACTCCAAGGGCTAACTGCTCCCCAGACTTAAGTGTCCGGTCAGATCTTGTAGCTTTTGCTACTACCAGTTGAGCACTCTACAAACTCAAGGACTGATGGCATTCTTCGCTTGAACTTCAAATGTCTTTACATTAGAAGGAATATCATTCAAAGTCAATAATATCACTTCAAATAGTAATGAGTATTATAGCACTACTTCTGGCAAAAGCTATGCTTAAATTTCCAGGCAAAAAGCATACACATAGTCGAAATGCATTTTAGACGCCTCTTACGAAAGGCATACCTTACCGTGGACACATTTTACCTCCTGCCCGCTAGGGGATGTTATTTCTTAAAACGTCCGGTGTGTTTAACGTGGGGACCTGCTGACGATAACCTCACCCTACGGTGTTCAAAAGGACAGCGGTTGAAATCAAAGCGTTGATCAGCGCCCTGAAATGCCAGGCACTTTCAGTACCGATTGGCAGTGTAGAATGGACACACTAACCACCTTGGAAGGGTTCGAGGTCCATCTAAAACTTCTGCCGTACTTTGGGTCCGGCAACCGGTTGTAATGCAACTCCACATTCAACTGACAAAGTGTCAGTGCTTCACGCATTTGGGTTTTAACCACCACGATACTCGCCAAGTACCGTAATTAAGTCTCTGGTTAGACTTCGAAGTCGAAACTACTACCAGTTGAGCTTCCATACAGCTCTGCACTGGTGACCAGAGGTTGGACCCCCATACACACATCTCATACATGTACACCATTAATAAAAAGGTAACTCTAATTTCCAGCTAAACGCTTTTGCCGCTTAAAGAACTCACGCGCTAACGATCCTAACTCTTCGTTATTCCGACTTGTGGAGATCACACCACTAACATCGAGTCGTCCATCTGTCCAACTAATCCCTGTACCACCCAGATCCCTATTGTTCGAGTACATCGGGCATTCTGCCATTACATGCACTCAATACTCTACCCACGACCTGCTAAAAAAACTCGACCTATCAGATAAGTGTCTCTGATGACAAAATACGAAATCAGGGCTTTTCTCACCAAACCCAACATTCCGAATGAACTCATAAGTCACTCCGCCTTTAGGATTATTGTCCCAACACTCTTGCAACCTATACCTAATCCTATCATCTAGAAGCCTCCTCCTCTCTAGATAATCCTCCCTCTCTATATCATCATCGGAAATCCAGTCATTCTGCTGCAATGATACACTCAAGCCCCTTCTTAACCTAAATTAAACAGCACGCAGTATGATAATTAGCTCAAGAGGGGTATGGCTGCTTCCATACCATATAGCGGCTCCTTAAGTGGTTATTTCTTACAATCGAATATTGAATAAATTCCAGCCAAGAGGCCTTTTTCTACCAATTTTTGCGGAATTTTAAGCCATATGTCAGCAATAACCCACCGAATATTCTCTTCCAAGGCGTCAATCGTATTAGGTTTATCTGCATAGACTACCTACAGCTAACCAGTGCCAGGATGGGAGATATTCGTTGGCGATATTGCATGAAGTGTCCTCTTGTTGGGACCAAACGTTGTCCTCATCAAAAAGGTCAATAATCATGATTATTCCTATTGATTGTAACATTTTCTTCACTCTTGAAAAAATGCTTAATTTTTAAAGAAATATGGAGCAATAATTTCCTGTGCTCATGCAGCACACCACATAATAACTCTTTGGGGATGTAACGGCAATCTGTTCATGGTTGCTCGAATAACTGTGCTGGGGCAATTATGTCGACAGAATACTAGGCGTAGTTCAGGCGCTGCGTTGTATGAATCAAACATTACGATTTGAAAATTTTGTCAGAGAAAGTCTATGAAATGACATACCGAACTAATTATAAATCAAGTAACTGATATCAAAAAGATTAAATCCGAAAAAATTATGGCCTCATTGAAAACTAAACGTGTAAAAGAACTCCTTGCATAGTATATAATGGAACTAAATTTAATTTTTAATAGTGAAAATGGATGAAATCGGAAAATAACACATTACATTTTACCTCCGACACTATATGAAAGGGATTTATGATAGCCGGTGTAACAAATTAAGGAGTAATTAATATAACGATTTACAATTTTACGCTAGTAATTCTCTTAAAGTTTGCCACTTTGTGACCAAAAATTGTAAAAATTCATCCAAAACTGTTCCAAACCTCTAGATACCGAATATTTGGACTCCAGTATCTATAGTTGACTTTTGAACGAAAATACTCGGAATCCTCTCCTGACAATACAGGATCCGGCAATGGAAGTGACTTCTGGCCGTTCGCGCAGCTGTGGCACTGGAATCACCTTTTTAAAAATTAGTTGAATGACTGTTCGGAGTATTGTTCACAAGTGTACAAAAGCGTTTTGCCAAAAGTGAACGCAAAAAAAAAATATAAAAAAGGATCAGCGATGGAGTTCAAATGTAACAGCGTGATTGCTTTATATATAGCTACAATTATTAGTGAGCTCAAACACCTTAATATGAATAAAGTGTTTGCTTATGGCTCCATCACTCGCTACAATGATACTGGTTGCATCGCAAAATGCCATGGAGGTGGTCATCAAAAGACTGCAACGTCACGAGAGATGGTTCGGAAAGTGAAGAAGCGACTTGAGCGAAATCCACGACGAAGTGCCAATCAAATGGCTAAAGCACTGAAAATATCCGACCGACTCACACCGAAGCAGCAACAAGTAAGACTTGAGAGAGCGAAGCAGTTGCTTCGCTTGGCCGAAAACGGTCAAATCCCGAACATTGTGTTTTCTGACGAAAAAAGTTTTCCAATTGAGCAATTCGTAAACTCTCAAAACTATAGGGTAGAGTTTACTTGACCGACCATTCATACGAGAATCTAAGTCATGGGTTGGTCACCAGGAGGCAGCACCCGCCACAAATAATGACTTAAGCCGCTGTCACCGCAGATGGGCGCTCTCCAATTATTTTCATCGAGCCTGGCGTCAAAGTAAATGCGACATATTATCGGGAAATAGTTCTGGAGGCTGCTTTGAAGCCGTGGGCAAACAAACATTTCGGTCGCAAACCATGGACGTTTCTACATGACTCAGCACCGTCTCACAAAGCGCGAGTGAACCTCGAATTCATCAGATGCGAATCCAATGGATTATTGGCTCTGGGCTATTTTGGAGAGCAAGGTCCGAAGTAAGAAATACACCAGTCTCGGTTTGCTGAAGAAAGCCTTTGTCCGTGAGGGGTCCAAAATACTGGCAAGTCAAATTCGGGCAGCTTGCGATTCGTTTTTTGACCGTCTCAAGACCATAGCTTATGCCTTAACTATGGGCATATCTAGCAAAAGTGAATTGGTCCTGAATTTGTGATTATTTTCACACATTTTGTACTTTAAAATAAATAAAAATAACTTTCCGAACCGAAATTATGGCTTTTTTAATTGGTTACACTTCAAGTGCCGGATCCTATCTCTTTATATCAAGAATGGGCTTAAAAGGGTCAATACTTCCATGAGTCCTGTATACCTAACATAAAGATTTTTGAACTTTCAGATTACTTTATGCTTAATATATCAATCAATACTATCTAAATAAAAATTGAGTATGTTTTATTCATAACAATCTTGGTGCCTAAAATACATAAAATTGTGCGAAAACTTGACCTAGCCTCCATATAATTATTGCCATGATTTTCGAACATCCGGCTGATTTTTTTGGTGATTGTATGTGAATTACATTATGTAAAGGCAGGGAACATTTTTTAGTATGTGGCATGATAATAGTTAATAGATAAAATCGGCTCCAATACTACCATATAATGATTTCTATAAGTTTTATTCCAAATTTGTCGGTTAGTGTAAGTATATATCGTCACCTGAAATGCAAAATAACGTAACAACATTTTCGGAAATTTACAGTGGCATGAATGAAACACGAAATAAAATGGAACATGAGTGAAAAAAATTTAATATTGGTTAAAACTGCTTTATATCTGAGGGCAGAACCTGAAAATGTTGGACATATGTAATTTTAAGAATGCAATTTGAAGTAGTGACTCAAAATCAATAAGACACTCAATTTTGAATGTTTTGATGAGCACTGCATTAGCGAGCACTGATGACTCCTCTGAGGTGAGTGTGATATGTCTTATTGCCATTATCTGCAATCAGCGTTGTTATTCATTTCACTAAACTATCAAAGGTTTGAAAATAACAATTTCTTACCACCAAGTTGTACTAGTGCATTCAAATCATCTCTGTATGTATATTTCACTTTGAAATGCAAGTATATGTGTACGTTTTTATTTAAAAATATTCGGTATACATATGTACATAAATACTCATAATTGAAATTCTTTTATAAATAAACAATACAAGTCTTTCAAAATCTTTTAACGTGTATATTATATACACGAGCAATTGAGGGTGAAACTCAATAGGCGATTAGATCTGAATTATTGATAACGCCAATCAGTGTCACAGCATCAGCATACCAGCCAACACCTATCAACCCACCATTCATTTGGCGAACAATAAGAACAACAGCGTTTGGGCAGTCATGCAAGAAACGATGTAATTAAACATATATAAATAGTGTGCCAAACACATCTAAACCTGCCGCTGACAATATCAGACATTTTGGTGGAGTAAAGATCTTTGCTGCCTAAAGCGTTCCTTGTATTCGACATGTTTATTATTTTTGATTTAAAGTCGGGTTTCTGTCATCAGTAGCGTATAAAAGTACATTTTACGTACTAGTTGTCTATATCGTAGACATGAACTATGGTTTTGTAAGCTATCATTATTTACCATTGAGCCACATAATCTCAATCATAAGTTATTGAAGGTAGATATTAAATATCAAGAGAGATAGACATGTTAGCATAGGATCGCATCATAACAGCAGGAAGATTGTTTGAACAACTGGTCCAATGCTAGGTGAATCAAATACGATGAATATGAGCGCAAAAGAGATGTCTGCAAAAAATCCGAAGCAATAAAAAAAAATACTGGAAACTACGTTATCAAATAAATTCCCAAATTGAAACAAAAGTATATATTTAAAAATTTATTGTTCTTCCACAATGTTTTACAAAAACGACCATTTTACATAATTCGGTTGGCGTTTCTCAGCTTCTCTTAAGTTTACCTTCTAGAGGATGGACCATCTTTGATAACTAAATTGCCGGAGCGGTATCTTTGACGTGTGTTCAAACAATACTTAGTCAAGCAATCAGATAAATTTTTTGATATGAAATGTTAAAATCAAAAAATAATTCGTCTGAAATATTAGAGCTTATAAGCAGAATGATTTGAAGTTTAAGTCTTCAGATACCGAATATGTTGTCATGTTGTTGTTTTAACGGTTATCAGTCCCCGTTAGGATGGTGAGGGTTATCAGTGTTGTCGTCGACGTCATCTAACGGGAGGCCCAGGAAACGTGCTTTTCGACGGGGTCGAACCATAGGGAAAAGGGTGTTAGATGGGTGGGGTTGGTTGGGCATGCAAAGAGGTGTCATGCGGAGACTCGTTGCATGCAGGACATACATTAGGTATGTCAGGCTCTATTCTCGATAAGTAGGAGCTTAACCTGCTACAACATCCAGAACGAAGTTGCGCAAATATTAATATGTTGTCATCAGTACCTATGGTAGATTCCTTACTGAAATTATCTACAAATCTGTGGAATTTATTATTAAAATTTAAGATATTATCTTCCTGATAATAACGTACCCTCATAAATAAAATTGTCTAAGCTGAGATCAATTTTTTTGTCGTGGTAAGGAGTGATCCATTTTCTGCGGTTAATTTCGCAGATTTTTTGAAAGACATTTGGCAAACAGATAATTATGTATCATTCAGAATAGCGCGATTTAATTCCAGTTTTTGGCCGAAATGAATATATTAAGTTACTGTAAAAAACACAACTTGTATGTGCTGTATGTTAAAACGTTCTGAATATGTATAACAGCAAAAATGTCAAACTTTACGATAAAGTTGTCAGTTACCAAATTGCAAAACTAGAGTTGCCAAACTTTCAAAATATAAAGTGCCGTCTACGTACGTTTAATATACAATTCTCAAATTTCCGGTTGATCTTCTTTATATCGTAAAGCCAAAAGTGGATTAAATCGGACCAATTCTGCCCCTTACCCATATACACATTATATTATATATAAGGATTACACACTTCCGGTTGGTATTCTGTGTATGAAATTTAGTCTCTTTGAATGAGTTTGTATCGTATATGCTTATCTAATTTGGGTTAACTAGGTTAATTTTAATATCATTATCCCGGATATAAAGCGAAATATAGCAGGAGCTTAGCGAGACTACTACCAAGAATATAGTTTAATAAGACTCCAAACGTGATTGTAATAATTTCACCTTTCCGTCGAATTAGGGAGTGTTGAATTCTTTCGCAACATTTCATAATATAAATATCCTTGCGAATGTATAAAATGTTCAGTTACACCCGAGCTTAGCTCTTCTTTACTAATTACTCTATTAGTACAGTAAAAGCTCTTTATTCACGGGGTATATGTTCCATAAATATGCCGTGAATACGGGATAGTAATTTATATGGGATTATAGGGGATATGTTCCTAGGTGACAAAAAAAAAAAAAGGTATATTAAAAATTATTTAATTGAAGTTTTTGAACATTTTATTTAATTATCTTAAAGCTTAGGCAATGGTTTGAAGAATTTTGTAATTTTTTCTTGCTTAGCAGTTTTCATAAGCTCCTTCAATTCAGACTGATATACAGCAGTCGCATTAGCAATTTGTCTCTTACAAATTAGACTTCGTTCCATAGATGGATCAATGTTCATAAAGAAATCGCAGAGCTCATTTGCCATTCTTAAACCTTCACTAAGATTTTTCAAATTGAATGTCACGTTTCCAGTGCTTGTTGAAGCCACTTCTTCAATAGGTTGTGAATTTAACATTTAATCCAAGTCGGTTTCAATCAAAACTTCATCTTGCGATTAAAGCAATTCATGAATGTTTGCCATCAAAATTTGAGCTTACTCACATTCTGCGTCATTTTCTGCAGTCAGAGCATGCCACAGTTTTTTCAAGCATGACTTCAGTGTGTATGGCTTCAGTTCTTCCATTGATTCTTTTATGTTTACGATGCATTTTCCTACATGATTTTGTAGGTTTGTCTAATGTAATAGAGCTTAAATTCCTGGATTATTCCTTGCTCCATTGGCTGAAGCTAAGCCATCGTGTTGGAAGGTAAAATGTCACTTTTATATTTGGATGCATAGTTTTAAGTTCGCGAGGATGAGCTGGTGCATTGTCCAAAACTAAGAGCGCTTTAAAGTCTAAATTCTGTTTTTTTTTTTTTAAATAAGTTTCAACTTCACAGACAAAACAATTCCGGAATCACAAAAAATAGCGCTCGTAACCCACGCTTTCTTATTAGCACGCCAAAACACTGGCAGGTTGTCTTTGTTTTGATTTTTTAAAGCCCGAGGATTAAACGATCTGTAAAGCATCAGTGGCTTAATAACACAATCTTTAGAACATAGCAGCAGTGTAACTCTATCTTTTGCTGCCTTAAATCCAGGAGCAGACTTTTCGCTTTTAGAAATGAATGTTTTGTTTGGCATTCTCTTCCAAAACAGTGCAGTTTCGTCTGCATTAAATACTTGCTCAGGTTTGTATCCTCCATCAGCTACTAGGCTTGCAAATTCTTCTGGATATCGTCCGGCTGCAGCAGTGTCTGCAGATGCTGCTTCTCCAACGATTTTGATGTTACGCAATGAATGTCTCACCTTAAATTTATTGAACCAACCTTCTAATGCTTGAAATCTTCCATGAGTACATTCACCACTAAAACCACCATCAGGTTCTCTAAAATGAGCGTACAGACGCTTTGCCCTTTCTCGGACCATTGCACCACTCAGGGCACCCTTTTTTGGTTGCGGTCTTCGATACATAATGACAACGCCACTTACCTTTTTTCCATTGCTGGATCACGAAAAATTTTAGCTGACAGTGAAGTTGAAGCTACAGACGACCTTATTTTATCTTCGGATTTTTTTTATCGTTCTACAGTTGATTCATTGACATTGAATGAGCGTGATATGGATGCAAATGACTCTCCAAGGCGTAAACGGTCAAGCATTTCTATTTTCACTTTAAGCGGTAACAGAGTTTTTTTTTCGTGTCGAAACTCGTTTCTCATTTTTTTTAGTTAACATTATGAACTAGGAAGAGTGCAGAAGAGACGTGTTACTCGATTACAATTTTTGTAACAAATGTGAAAGATAAAACAATAAAAACGCAAAGCGGCTTTTACAATAAACGGAACAACAGCATTTAAAAATGTACTTAATTTATTGAGGTATAAGGTTGCTTTCATTCAACCTATCGCGGCGAAGGCGGCTTATGTCAAAGTCCTCGGCGATATCATTTAACAACATTACTTTAGGCTAACTTATAATAAGATCTATTTTACTTTTTTATTAGTCCATTTGACAAGAATATTGTGTTGTATACCTATTGGAATTTATTTTATTATTATGTATGTACTTATTAGACCCGCGATTAAAAAAATTTTTAGTTGCAAATATAGAAATTGGGTCTCATTTTTTAAATCCGCGAATAGTTAAAACGCGAATAGAGGAAGCGCGAATAAGGAGCTTTATGAAAATATCGATATTTGGGGAATGCAGTCGCGAAATAGAAATCGTAACTGACTGATGAAAATTCATTTAATATCAACTTCTGTGAGTGTGGGAAAATTATCGGAACTTTTATCCTTAAAAAGTAGCTCAATTTGCAGTTCAAAGTTTACACCCTCTTCAACGTGAGAAGCGCCTGAATGTGAAATAATAAAAGTTGGACTTTAACCTAGCCCACATTAAATCAGATATACTGCAGACATTGCTGTAGCTGGCATTTTTCAAGCACTTGTATTAATTACCTTGATCGTACACAAATTCTGATATATGGAAGTAGAGATTTAAGATTATTGTATACACACAGCTATATACCTTATGGGCGCAGTCAATTGGTAGAAATGTATAAGTAGTATGGTAACAGCGGGATGATATTGTGATTTATGTGCACTTTAGCCGTTTTACATTAATTTGAGCATAAACTGCCACAACATAAATTAGCTTCCGTTTTAACTAATTGTATGAAGTGCAATCAGTCAACCATAAATTTTATATTACGGAAATAAACTCATACACACATGCGTTGCCGTGGATATACATACATGTATATATGGTATATGTGTATATGTGTATATAATTGCCACTCAGTCGGAAATGAAAGCGTATGTGAATACATTTCTGGAGAATACTGAAGTTTTGCCGCTACCAAATACTGAAAAATACCACAAACGCCCCCAAATTATACAAAGGCTCTTTATACATTGAAATGTGTGGGTATATGGTATCTGGTGATAATATGAGTGTACTCGGCAATTGCTTAAGGCGTAACATAATTCGTAGGTTATAAATGAGCATGTGCGATTAAAAGCAATATGGTACCCTACAAACTATACTTTTAGGCAATTACATAAGTTGGGGAGTTGAGCTAGCAAGGATAGGAAATGTAGAGATACGAATTACAAGATAACAAGAAGGGAATTATAAAAGTCTTACTTTGCAAGAAGTCAAGCAGTCATTTTGTATGTATTTTTCATGGCGAAGCTACGGTAATATTTCTGTCCGAAGACAACTTGTCGTTACCAAAGCATTTTTTTTTTTTTATAATTTTAGAGTTTGCTTGGCTTAAGAGACCGCGGGCTTAACTATTGTTTGCTTGTGACGGTTTAATTCAATCCTGTAACATCACTTGTTTCAAGTGATAATTATCCGTTAATTGTTATATGCGTTCTCTATGTTAAACATTTTTTTATTGTGCTGGAAATGTCCAATTTTGTACCGAAAAGTGATAATTTGCCGAAAGCATTAATTTTTTGATTCTGTTTGAAGAAACGTGTTGTATTCTATTTGAAGAATGCTTGACGAGGCATATGGTGATCACGTTCTATTAGAAACAACATGCCAAAGAAAGTTTCAAAGGTTCGGAGATAATGATTTTGCTGTGAGAAATGAAGAACGTGGAAGTCTACCAAAAAAGTTTGCATTTGCCGATGAAGTCATCAAAATGAGTCAAAGCCAAAATGGCAGACATGTTAAATGTTACACAATAAACAATTTTAGACCTTTTGAAAACTATGGGAAAAATACAAAAGTGTGAAAAATGGGTGTCACAAGAAGTGAATGAAGCGTAAATAGAAAACAGATAAACACTTGTGAAACTTTTGCATCGAATTGTCACTGTCGATGAAAAATAATATTAATTATTAATTATATTTATTATAGACTCAGTGCTACCGAAGTCGTTTTTCATGTTTTACAACAGGAATGAAACCATACTAATTTGCGAACGACGGGAGAATTACTCCTAGTTAAAAACAAAAATAAGTCACACGTAACAAAACTGAAAAATACGGTGGCTTTGTCTAATTTGGCCACGGAGATTACGGAGATTTGTACCGATGCGTCGCTCCCAAATCTGTCAAACTTTACTATAAAGTGGTCTCATATCATGCCGATATCTTTGTGATCAATATTGCTTCTAAGGATGTTTTCTATCTCAGCCAAATCGCTCACCTTCACATAGTTTCTTAACAAGGATGGTTTGCTTTTACATTTCATCCCCTGAAGACAATTCCAAACACGTCCTCTTTAATGCCGGGTCTTGGGTAAGTACTTATCGGACCGCTTTCTTAAAGCAGAGACTGTACAAAATAGCTGTTTAAAAGCACCATCACAATATAAATATGTAGTTTCTTTTTAACTCTATCGTGTGGTCCGAGTAGAAGTATACAATATTAAAACATTTTTTCTAATACCGTACTTTTCACTATAAGTTCAATTAATAATTCAAGGATATAACAATACATACGTATGTAAATAGGGAGGGAGGCATACTCTGACTTAATCTACATATTAAATTTTGTAGCGTTTAGCAAAAGTCGATATTACTCAACAAAATTTTAAGTTGAGTTCACATACTTCTCACTACTTCCACTTATGTCTGTTTGTGCGGTTTTGTTACATTTAAAGCTAAGTGGCGGCATGGACCCCCAATTAGATGCTCATCCAAGCAATTAACACACAAGAATGACATAAAACAAAATAGCTGCAACATAATAATCATAAATATTAAAATGCAACCACGAAAACTCAAAACGAAGAGCAACCAACCAAGCGGAGACAAAGTGTTGAAGCTAATGCACGATACACACACAATTATATCCAGCTAGCCAACAAAAACATACATATACATATGGTGCATGTATGCATAAATAGATGATCTCACATAGAACTTTGAAAGCAGTCAAGCGAATTAAAAGAATCTGACTATGATGGCGCTATTCATTCAGAAAGGTTGACAGCGTAGAGTCTGAGATGACACCCCATAGTGTCTGCTGTTGTTGACGTGTGGCAATAAAATTCAATTAAAGCGAAAAGATACATAACATCAAGTAAAAGGATGAACAGCGGAATCAGAGCGTAGGCATATAATATATCAAGTTGAAGAATTATATATATGATACGTGGGTATATCTTTTTCTTTGTGCAAGTATACGGTGGTTTATTTTAAATATTATTTTATGCAATAGAGAACTAGAACTTTGACCATTTATTAGCCTCAGACTCACGAGATTTTACAATGATGATGATGATGATGAACATTTTGAAAATTAAAATTCTTTTTCCTACTCCTAGAAATACCTATTGTCTTATCTAGATATTTCTGGGTTGTCCTTGTTTGGCCGATGGGAATATTTATATTCTGAAAAATAATTTTTAGGTATCTTGCAGCTTATAGTATATTTTGATAAACATTTTAGACTTATCTTTTCTATTCGCTAGATACACATAGCCTCCTTTTCAACTCTAGCTAATACCTGGAAAATAATAGGAGTTATTTTCTTCCGCCGCGACCTAGAGAGCCAAGACATACATTTTCGGGCAACGTGTTCCTGTGAGTGGTGCAAGCCGAAAATGCAGCGTTCGTTAGAGCAGAGGTACGCGATTAAACTCTGTGTGCAACTCGCTAAATCTGGGACAGAAACGTATGATATGATCAAGCAGGCTTACCCAGATGTTGCTTACGCAAGGAGTGGTGTGTTTCGGTTGTGTTTTTGAAAGGCCGTGAAGAGGTCACTGATGAAGACCGAGCTGGGAGACCTGCGACTTCGACAACTACCGACAATGTGACTCGTGTGGAATGATGACTGACTTACAGAGTGTAATACTTTTTTGTTTAGAGAGGAATCTGCCTCCCAATAGCCTACCGATCCCATGCTAGCAATAGTCATTTTGCGCTTGTTGTTCAGACTAGGTTGTTAGTCGAATTTAGCCTCTCAGTGTTGTCGAAAGCGGTTTTGAAATCGACCAAGAGGTTAGGGGTGGCGATGTGTTTGTCGAGGCTCTTATCAACGACTTACCGTGTTGTGACAATCTGGGTTACAGTGAGTTTGCCAGGTCTAAAGTCATAATCATAAGGAATAATCTTTTTTAAATGCGAGTGTGAAGTTTGAAGTACTTTTGTAAAAATTGTTGATACAGATTATCTAATACAGACTATCTAAAATCATCGAGTGTACTTTTGTCACCTTTTAAGCTTTATTATACTGTTATTGGGTACGAACATATTTTGAATGCACAAGTAACTATAAATTATATAAATATGCGTAAGGATATATCTACATATGAACATACTATTACGTAAATTCATTATTTCCTATTGTCTCTCCGGCCCCGAGACTTGTCATTTTGCTGTCAACAAGTTGTCAGTTTCGGACGTAAAATGACCAATCCACTCATTGACCCGCTGCCGTAGTCACTGGTGCCAAATATATTGCCTGTGTACTCGTAAAGCAGTCCGTTTGGGCATAAAATTTCATTTAAAAGGTCTTGCGGTTTGATTTTACAAAGTGTCAAAAACGTGCACAGATATAAATTTGTGGTAATGTGACAGACAAAATGACAAGCAGCCGTAAAAAATGTGATATGGGGGCAGTGCATGTGGGTAGGACTGGAATTTTGTGTGGCAATTCAAGTTGAAGTATTTTTACACACGACTGACCTTTTGCAAAATAAAATTAATAGATCTAACTTCAGGTGTGAGTTAGGCGTGAGCAGAATTGAGTGTTTGTTATTGACGCATTTAACCCACTTCAAAGAGAGTGCAAATAGAAGAATCAATTTTAGATCTAAGGGTGCCCTTAGGTACTGCGCGGTTCAGATACTCGAAAAAGTAGCGTTGAGTAATTGCGCAAAGATTTTACCACTAAAATGTAGACAAATAAATATCTCATAACGCACTCGTCGGCACACAGCACACATTTTACAATTGAAGTACAAATAATTAAAGTGAACAACTGTTTAATCAAATAAGTTAAGTGGTAGTTTCTGCCACTTTAAGGTTATATTATATAAAAATACTGAATCAATAATGTAAAAGCAGTATTGTCCTAGCAGCCTAGTTCAACTAGTTGTAATCCAAAAGAATGAGTTGAAAATTGTATAGTTTCAAACCAAATTTGATAAGAAGTTTTTAAATGTTCCATTTCGTGGTAAAAGATGGTCAACTTCAGGAAAAGGTGATAGGTAGATCTGACGTTATAGCAATAGGAACGGTATAGTATAGAGTTGGAAAAGTATCTGTCCACTATTGAAGAGGAAACACAGGTAGCTCTTGGAAGGCGGCAATGTTCGCCGCACAGGATAGGTTGTTAAGGTACGACGTTAGGTCTTTTTATTTAGCTAACTGGGCAAACAGGGAAGGTAAGCTGGTAAGAAAAATATTAAGTTTTCCCTGAAGTGCCATCTCGTCATGAAAAATCAGTTCCAGTAGACCAATATGTATCAACACTTAAATAAAGTTTGTGTGCCAGATAGAAAAGTAAAAATCTTCAATGAACATTTATTTGCCCTTTCAGATAAAAATAAAGCTTTTCATCGGTCTCTTGACCATAAACAAAGTCATCGTGATTGATTGCTTAAGTGTCCAAAGGTTGACCAGGCAACAATTTCGCAGAGGGAATGGTAAAAAAGTAAACCAATTCCAAACGGCAATCTTACAAGGACATCAGCCGCACAAAGTTTAATTGATTCTTCCGACTAATTTTAACCCAAGAAGGTATGTAATTTCAATTGTGAAGCAATTAACCCATCCATAACCAAGACTGACCAGCAAAAAAAGTTAAGCAAAATAGCCAAAACACCCCAAAAATTCGTCAGCAACACGAAACACAAAAAACCATAAAATGTGGTGTAGGACGGGAGTTATAAGTAGAAATTAAAACCACTTAACATCTTGTAATTTATTAGCTTTGTTTACCTAATTAGCCCCATGAATGATGCATGGGGGAATAAATATGCTGACAAAGGCAGAACAGTATATTGGCTCCGGTGTCGACCATTCCACAACAGCACGACTTTAACGCTTCTGAAGCCGGGTGACAAGGCAAGACAGCAGCAGTAAGGACAGAAAACAGCAGGAGTATTTTAGATAGAAAACTATGGCAGTCATAATTCTTATCGAGACAGCGGTGTACAAACACCCATACCAACTTTCTACTCACAGCAAGTAACGAACGACTATGCTTAACTGTCCCAATGCTACGTCCCTGCGTTCGGCAAAGTGCCAGTACGTCGGCGTAGAGAGTTCGGTGGTATAGAAAATGGAATATTGCCTAAATGCTCATAATTCACAGTAGCGTATAATATATTTACGTTTTCTCTTGCGACATGGGTTTTTTTTTTTTTGTTCTGTATTTATTGCTTTTGAGAAGATTTGACTGGCCTTCGTTGGGTCGCAGTCGTCTTAGATTGCTGGCTGTTTGATGGTGGCGTTAAAATCGTTTAAGACACAACATAAATAAAATCTGGAGTGGAGCGTGTGATGTGGTCGAGCAATAAATAATAAAGCACGAGTTATGTACGTTGCGAATCGTATGGAATGGGCAAAGGACCAGACAGTTAGACAATGACTTCCTCAAACGCATAAAATAAAGCAAGCAATATCAAGCAAATCCATTGTAGCAATTTAGTCAGGGCAAGTTGTTTATTTGCAGTTCATGGTCTTAACGTTTTGTTTTGGTGCTCATCTTCGATTTTGTGAGCTTTCTACATACTTTCTAATTTTTCAATAGATTCAGATTCTTACAAACAGATGATTTAGGTTGAGGTTATCTATTGACGCTCACAGTTAGGCCGGTTAGTTGCAGTATTCCTTCAGTTAAGACCGCGTCAGAATATTTACTTTGATTCCTCAACAGAAATATACTATATGCAAGTGATAATTACGTTGAATATATCCACTTACATGGAAGGCGACAGATTGACTATGTGTCCTCTACCGGAGAAGCATTCGGTAGACCAATCTCAACTTTTACATACGACAACGTATTCAATTGGCATTTGATGTTGGTGATTATGAAGGACTCCATATCATTTTGTACTTGCAACTCAAAGTCCCTTTCTTCGCGGAGGGTGCCTTGTGATGGAAATAATGTATACATTTTAACTTTTGGCGGAGGAACTCTGTCGAGTGAAGTCCCCTTTCATGGATCCGCCCTCAATTTCTACCGTTCTGTAGTTTCTAAGAGAGCACCTCTGCAATAAAACTATAATTTGATGAGAGTTGCGGATCCCGAAAAATTATTTAATGAGTATTGTCTAGTCGTTTCGAGACGACATCTTTAATTTTCTAAATCTTGAATTCTTAATGAGTGTCGGTTATGGGCAAGAGTATCCAGAAGGATTTACAAAATTATTTGGGAGGCCTGAAAAATTAGATTGGTCGAGATACCTCAACTATAAGAAGCTCTCAGAAAAGCGGTTGCCACGTGGTCTTTCAATCCAGCGTGTTGTTAATCGATACATATGATATCAAATGTAAAAAAAAAAAAAAAATCAGCTTGGGATGCGCCTTTATCAAGCATACTTTCCAAATCTAGCCTTAAACGTCATATTTCTGCTCTCGATGTCGAAAAATAAGTTTACCGACAATGAAGAGAGTTAATCGCCAAGTCTAATGTCTATTTTGATTGGATCTCGATGGTAACTTACAAACAAACTTTCCAGATTGCCTAGTACTTTCATTCTAACAGAACATGTAGAAAATCAATTGATAAAAACACATATTTGCACATGCGTGGCAACAAGTATGTAAAAATGTGACTCAAACTAGAGAACTCCCAATCATATCTATAGACGTCAAAATTTGGTACCCATTTATCAAAGCAAACACACTGATTTATAGATATGTATGTGCCTATGTATGAGATTTGCCCACAGCCCATGCTAAAGTCCGTGCTCATGGTGCGAAAGCTCATAATAATTTATGAGTGCCATCAGCAACCCTTAAACCTTAAATGATAAATGGCGTGCCAGGCTGTCGGTCGCTGTGTGTTGTGAACTCCAAAAACTTGCAACCAGCAAGACGAGCTTAACAGCGAAATGTTCTTCTCGCCCCCAAAACAGCTGCCACTTTGTGTTGACCCATCCCAAGAGTTAAGGTTCAACAATGTACAAATGGATGTGTTTGATATTGCATGTTAGTTTCTAGTAAGTGTGTTTGTGTGTATGTTGTGTAATATAGTGTTATAATTTTACTAGTTGGCATTGGCAGCAATTTCTTTGTTTTTCGTTTTTCCCTACCTTGCAGTTTTCTCACTTGCGACGTTAGCTGACATTTGCCGCCGTCACTCGTCCACTTGTCATAGTCTTTTTCCCATTTGAAGTTCGMAAAACCTTGCCATTTATACCAAGCTATCTCTGTAAGGATAGGGTTTGATTATTTGGAGAATGTTGCTTCAACAACAAAATTTATAGCTGAAAAGTCAACATTAAGACTACACACTCTGACATAAAACCCGGAAATTGTAAATAAAACGCAAAAAATTTAATTATTCATAAATGTTTGTTCGAATGCTTTCAAAGTAATCCACTTACGTCAACGATTTCTCCAGTCCTCGAAACACTTTTCATAAGCACTTTTCGGGATGGCCTTGAGCGAATTTTGTTTTACCTCTGCGATTGAATGAAAACGGGTTACCTTCCGATGATTATTGACTTGTTTGCATGTCAAACTTATGAACGCATGCTTCATCGAAAAAATATCGAAGCGGATCGAGCAAGAATATTCGTTTCATGACCAAAATAACCATCAAAATCATCAGAACGGACAAGCGAGAGATGTTGAGTTGTCTTTCCATCTCTCTAATATTTGCCTGACGATTGTCAAGCAATCAGTTGAAGAGGTCGAAGATCGTCCAGACGAGGCTCGTCTTCAACGATCTCTCGACTGCCTTTGAAGGCTTTAAAACACTCGTAGGCTTGTGTTTTTTATAAAACTGAATCACCAACATTTGCAACAATCCCGCTTAGGAAATTTGATTAGAAATAAAAAATTGCATTAAATTCTTTGTTTGATATTTTTATCCATTGTAAAATTACAACACACTTCTGAGGTGTACTGACTTAAACAGCTGCTGTAAACAAACTGGTCGACAGATCGTTCTTCGACTTGGCAAAATACATTTATTATTTTTTTATTTATCATTTACTCGAGGAATTTAATTACAATGTCCGGGTGATTTTTTATCACACTGTATATTCTACATTTCTCCCAGCTAAGACTTGTGCTCAATTTTTTTTTGTATGGTGCCATATCTTGAAAACATTATCTGAATCTTGAAAGTTAGTTTTTCTTAATATACGTATTTATCTAATTATGTGGCCATATCTGAGAGCATTTCATTTCCTTTCAAGGACAACTTGTCTCTAATCGTTCGTGATGTTCATCTTAAAATTTATTATTCGAACGGAAGCAAGTATATTCAGGACACTGAGGCGGGAGGAAAAATCAATCGATTACTTATGGTTACTTAATATAAGAACTTCAATTTTGAGGTTTGCTCTGTACGAAAAATATCGATCAATATGTAAGATATTTAGTAAATTTAAATAAAGGCATAGAACTTGTTCTACTATTGATTTTCATAATTATAACAGACTTTACGTTGAATATATTGTTTAAAATATCTATTTATTTATTGATTTATATTTATAATATGACCTGGAAAATATACTCTCGAGTGAACTGGAGTAATGCAATAAGTTAATGCAATCAGTGAAATAGCCTCAAAATACTCCATATAGATATTTCTGTCGACTGTCTCCAAAGTCTCCAAAAAACGAATTCAATGTGTGAAAATTTAATTAAACTTAAAGGAAACATTTTTTTAAAGTACCGAGAGTAGATAGATGTCGTGAGTTGAAGAGGGAAGCAAAATGCATTTGCATACAGAAAACGAGACCGTATTGCGTGAGTATGAAGAGCTTGATAAGCTGGCCGACAGAGGTAATGCTCGAAAATTCTACAAAAATATGTGGCGGCTTACACAAGGTTGCAAGACCGGAGCATACTGTTGTGGAACCCCCAAAGGTGATCTAGTCACCGATGCCAAGATCATACTTAAATTATGGAGGAAACACTTCTCCAGCCCGCTAAATGGTACTGAAAGTACAACGCCAACGATTGGAATTTAAGTGTGCATTGCCCAATCCACAAAAAGGGAGACCACACAATCTGCGCTTTGACAGTCATAACTTTGATAGTTTTGTATATTTAGGAATCAGTATAAACACCACCAACAATGTCAGCCTAGAAATACAACGCATGATAACTCTTGCCAACAGGTGCTGCGTCGGATTGAGTAGGAAATTCGAGAAGTAAAGTCCTTTTTCGACAAACAAAAATCAAACTCTATAAGTCACTTATAATTCCCGTCCTGCTATATGGTGCAGAGGCTTGGATGATGACAACAACGATGAGTCTCCGTTACGTTTATGGCCCTTTGCGCGTTGGCCAAGGCGAATATCGCATTCGATTGAATGATGAGCTGTATGAGATATATGACGGCATTGACATAGATCGGCGAATTAAAAGACAGCGGCTACAATGGTTAGGTCATGTTGACCGAAGGGACGATAGCACTCCAGCTCTGAAAGTATTCCAAAGGAAGCAGAGGAAGACCTCCACTTCGTTGGAAGGAAGGTGGACAAAGAACTGGCTTCGCTTGGAATACCCAATTGGCGCCACCGAAAAGAAGAAAGTGTAGTTTAGCGATGAATATGAATGTATTTGACCGAGATTAATTTAATTTTGGTGACTTTAGATTTTTTGTTTATGAGTTTCTATCATTTGCTCTTACGAATAATAAATTTTGAATTCATTTGCAACATTCTTTAATAAAATTTAGCCCACACTTGAAAATATTTTCCCGGGCTTGATTAAATAAAGAATTTCATTGTTACATCAAACCGATTTTGTTTTATTAGATAAATATTTTGTAGCTCTCTTATTGAAAACCCCTCTCTTAAAGTTGAGGCCACTGACTCCGAATTTCGGTAGAAAATTTTACTAATTTCGACTCCTTGTTGGATCCTACATCTTTCCATGAGGGAATGGTAAACCTCACTGAAGAGAAATGTGAAAAGAGCGGGGAAAAATATTTTTATTGAAAAACTCGTTATAATCACTAACACCCATCCGGTCAGCGATCAGAGCGCCTGAGGGTATGCATTCAATTTTGGATTATACATAAGAAGCATTGTTTTTTCGTCACTGAAATTGGTTTAAATCGTGCGTTTGGTGCCTTTGTGTATAGAGGATCGAAAATATTTCAACTACTAAATATAAGTATAATTAAATGTAATTGGAACAAAAACTGACTTCAGTAACTTAATGTTTTACTATATATGTACATTTTTTTAAATTAAACAAAGTTCAAGAATGCAAGCGCGCAATTAAACCAAAATTTTTGACAACTGGAGGCAAAGGAATATTTATAAAATCAGATTCGCAATCTTCAAGGTATAAGAACACATTATATAAATAATGTCAGTTAGCCCCAAAAATGTCAAGTTGTTTATCAGATATATTTTATTCTCCTTGAGAAGCGCAGATAAGTTAAGCCATACTATTTGACAAAGTATAAGTAGTCGAATGTACAATATTTCTAACGAAATGGGTAATTTAAGAATTAATTTATTAAAAAAGAATGTACATCTGTATGTATAATATTTTACTCGCACTGCCGTCTGACAACACCAACTGCTTAAGCATGTAACGGTTTGCAAATGAGATTTGTCATCTTGTCATTTAAGTGACGCAGTTTGTTTTATTGCTCACCACACATTATTACAATTCTAAAAACATTGTAATATTTTTATACACCAGCGCAAAATGCCGGACATATAAATGCGTATAAATAAATCTATAAACGAGATAAAATATTTAGCGAAGCTATAATATCCTTCATCCACAAATACAAAATATTCGATACCTGAATTTATTTTTGATCGGTAATTTTGTGGGGCAAGTATATATCTTAGTGGTCTTATTTGTTTCGTTACTGCGAACAATAAGTCGTCGAGATAAGTTTTGATCGTCCAGTTTGTATATGCTATAATAGCCCGATATCGACGGTTCAACACATGATAATTTTTTAAGAAAACGGAGTCGATATCTCAAAAATTGTGTGACTCTTCTTCTTCTTTACTGGCGTAGACACCGCTTACGCGATTATAGCCGAGTTAACAACAGCGCGCCAGTCGTTTCTTCTTTTCCCTACGTGGCGCCAATTGGATATTCGAATGCGATATTTGCCGTGGCCAACGCGCAAAGGATCATAAATCTTTCGCAGAATTTTTCTCTCGAAAACTCGCAACGTCGACTCATCAGTTGTTGTCATCCAAAATTCTGCACCATATAGCAGGTCGGGAATTATGAGTGACTTATAGAGTTTGGTTTTTGTTCGTCGAGAGAGGACTTTGCTTCTCAATTGCCTACTCAGTCCGAAGTAGCACCTGTTGGCAAGAGTTATCCTGCGTTGGATTTCCAGTCTGACATTCTTCGTGGTGTTTACGCTGGTTCCAGGATAGACGAAATGATCTACGACTTTAAAGTTCTGTTTGTCACTTGTGTGCCTAATTCGCGTATAAACAGACAGACGGATCAACAGACCTTACTGATCATTTGAATGTACGTAAACATATATTTTTTAGGGTCTTCGGCGCTACATTTACATTAAATTTGATATGGTAATTACTAAAGCCATTTACTCTTTCTTCTGGGTTTCCTATTACTTCTTCTGCCTGGAGCTTTTCAATGATCTCAGTATTGTTAGGCTATACAGTACTTAAGTCTTTTTTTTTTCTTTTTTTTTTTTGGTTTTGAAATAATATCACAAAATGAAGTCAGGAAAATAAGAAGTGCATATTTATTTGACCAGACAGCAGATATCTAGGGCATTTCTTTCATAGAAACTGAATAGTTTGCTTCGTGTACCGTCTTGTTATGAACATTTTCTAGTTTTTATAGGCAGACAGAAAGAATCAACATACTTCTATATCGATTTCCAAAGTCTGGGATTTCGTCTAGTTTTCCAAAAATGTAGCCCAATGAGCCAATTTGCCAGTTCTTGGTATTTCTTTATAGATCCTTTGTACTTCTGGTGATTCTGTTGCTTATTAACATCGCGAATAAAAGAGGTCTAACCAAAATTCTCGTTGGTTTTACAAAGCTTTCGATAAACATTTTGAAAAACGAATGATCAACCCTGAGTTATAAAGAGTGCTGGGTATAATATTTTCGGTTCCGGTCGCTCTTGGCTCCTCCACACTTGTACAAATTGTTGCAGTCGCTTGTCTGCTCGTTTTATTATTATAATTTTAGCTTGTTGACACAATTAGTCACCTCGCTGTCGCTGACCGGCGTCTACAACAAGCACAATGCGAGAAAAATTACGTCCACAATTAGTGAGGAAATTGTAGACAAGTGAGCAAGTGTCTGTGACGCAGCGCCAGAAAGCCAGCAGACGTAGGCAGATAGAGAAAGGGTAGATGAAGTAAGTTAAATTAGTTTGTGGCATGCCACAGTAAGTGTGTGCTTTATAGCGTGCAATATTTGTAGGCGTATGTGTACATTATCTGTTATTGTTTTTATGTAGCTGTATTTATATAGTCGGAATGGGTTTGGCCACAATGAATACTACTGATGTTAAACATTTTTGACATTTGTTCAAACGTCATTAAATAAATTAATCTGCTTAATTAGACAATAGCGTGTGAAAAATCCATTCAGGAAGTGCATTTGCCCATTGCTAAAGCGCTGAAGTAGCGTTTCAGTAAGCATTGAGTAGTCTTTATACCACATATACATACATATGCATAATAACACCAAAGTATAAAAAGTAAATTTATATTAAATTCCAGATACAAGAAAAATAAATAAATAATTTAATGGTTAAAAAGATACCATGGAACAGAAGAAGCTAGTCGAAGCTATTTCGAAGGAATTTGTGATTAAACACAAGCCAATAATTTTTAATCATCACAACGCTTAGCATCATGTTACAAAAAGGATTAAAAGCTATTTAGTGGCTGGAGAGTTTTCCCTCACCTTTTTCATATCAGACCCAGCCCTGAAATGCGATTCACATCAGAGCAAGGTATTAAAAATTGGCTGGATTCATTCTTTGCGCAGTCGAAGAAGTTATGTTGAGATGTAATCCACAAATTGCCTGAAAGGTGGCATAAACTACAATCGTAGGTTGGTATTCACCAGTTCCCTCTATCCTTTACAAGTTATACATCCAAAATTGCCGGGTTGCTATACACAATCTTTCATGCGAACGGAACATTAGTTGGATTTGTATGTCATTATCTATATCTATATTACCGACAGCTAATACCCTTCTTCGATATTCATCGCTCATATGGACGGCTCCAAAGATTTTTCGAAGATTAGTTCTATCGAATACTCCAAGTGCTTTCTCCAATTTCGCAAGGATTTTGACATGGTGTCGAGTAGGCAGTGTCAGTGCTATGTCGAAAGTGGCTTTGAAGTCATCTAATCGGGGCTAGAACCATACAAATAATAAAAATAAAAAAAAAAAAACATAAATAAAAAACTGCAATCAGTTTATTTAAAATCGACTTAAGGCTTTCACGCAACACTATGGAAAAAACCATCCATATACCGCGATAATTAGCACCGACTTTGGGATCGCCCGTCTTGTGGCAGAGTACGCTCATATTTCAATCATTGGACATTTATTAATCCTACCAAATTATTCTTAGCAGCTTAAGGGTATAAATGGTAGTTACTCTGGATACCCAGCCGCAGTTGACCCACCAAACCAGTGTGGAAATCAGGGTCACAACTAAAAGGGAGGGAACCTTGAACGAGCCACTCCGAAGTTATCAATATTGCATGATATGCAAGGAAAATCAAAGATTGAAATGATCAGAAATAGTCAGTGAACATTGAGTCAGCAGTTGAAAGTATTATCACCTGGTAAGTCATCAATTACTCACTTCAAGGAATATATATTTATTGTTCATTCGGATCGCTTTATTGGCAACAATATGTTGTTATGTATAAAACGCTACAGAGCTCGTATCTGGCAATACTATGCATCTTTGAAAGGTTTTGATATAACCTAAAAACACGACTTTGCATGACTAGTTTGGATATATTATTCAACAGTTATAGATGTGTAGACATGGGGTTAACTAACGCCGAAATTCGCCCTATTTTAAAGTTATCCTTCGTTAAGGGCAAATCCGCTAGAGAAACGTTCCGTGAGATTAATGGTGTTTTGGGGGAGGTTCTCTATTACTTTGAGCTGCGGAGGAATGGCTTTGACGATTTCTGAATCGGGGTGAAAACGACACCATTTAATAGACAGATGGCGGATGACCTGTGACGACGAATACCGACCAAATCACGGAAAACATCGAGTTAGACCGGCTTGCGGCATCTCGTGACATCGGCCAGAAGATGGGAGTTAGTCACCAAACCATTTTAAACCAAATGCAGAAGACTGGATACACAAACAACCTTGATGTTTGGGTGCCGCATGATTTGATGCAAAAAACTTTCTGAACGTAATCAACGCATGCGATATGCTGCTGAAACGGAACGAACTCAACCCATTTTTGAAGCGGATGGTGATGGTGGCGACGAAAAATGGATCACATACGACAATATCAAACGAAAATGGTCATGGTCAAATCCCAGTGAATCGTCCCAAACAGTGGCCAAGTCGGGAATGACGGCCAGGAAGGTTTTGCTGTGTGTTTGGTGGGATTGGAAGGAAATCATCCAAAATAAGCTGCTCCCATATGGCCAGATGCTTAATTCTACCAGAACTGGCCAACAGGAAGGATGTAGTGTTCCACCATGACAACACCAGAAAAAGCGGAGGTATTTGACAACCTAATATAAAGACGTATATATGCAGCTCTCTAAGTTTTGCACTGTAAATCCGCCCGAAGTAATTCTTAAACGTTTTGCATAAAAAGTTTATTGTAAGAACAAATAAAAATGTGTTTAACGACAAAAATGAAGAAAGCCGTGCACTAAAAGTTTACGTTTAAGAAAATATCCATTAGCACATAGTGTGCTGTCATCAGAAATTATGTCATTACGCCATAATGCAGGTTTACGAAACTCCGTGCTCGCCTTATCTTGACGACACACATAACTGAGCTTACATGTAAAAGAAAAATGAACTTTTTAGGAATATGAAGGTGAAGGAAGTGAGCCATAAAAAACGGAATATTTGGCTAAGCTGGATAAGCAACAGTACTTAGTTTACCAATAAAGAGCGTCTTTTGAAACATAACATAAAGTAGGAAAAGAGTTTTTCATTTTTTGTCGTTAAATTTTTAATCTCCATAGAAAATCCAATTTTCCAGCAAAGGAAATTGAAAAGGATGCAAACCTATAATAATATGGTATGTATGTGTAGCGTATAGATGAAAGCGTAGTAAAGTATGTGGGGTACTTGATAGAAGAAAGTATACATACATGTATACATATGTGTGTATGTACATCTGTTATATTTATATATGAAGCTTAATATGACCCCAGTTGCAAAAATTTTATTTCGAAGAGCAGATCCTTTAGTTGGGGCATTTTCTATGCTAAAATAATGTATAAGAATAATCCCGTGAAATGCCAATATAAGCACAGTCAAAGAGTTTTCCAGAACTGTAAAACGCACCAATGAACACACAAAAATTTAAACGGGAAAACTGGTGTCCGTAGAAAGTTAAGTGCTTTATTTAAAACCATTTAGTAATTATCTACATACATAGGTCAGGTTAGGTTATACTGGTCGGCTTTAAATCCATGCATTGATCTACTGGTTTTTAGTAATGTCAGATGGTTATTCAGTTTAATTCTGAAGTATTCGTTATACAAGATGTCAAAGCTTATTGGCGGCGTTACCAACCTCCCAACCGCCGGCTAACCGCCTCGCATTTGACGCCAAGGTCAACAATCGTCTTGTCTCCTTTCAAGACCATGTGAGTAAAACGTATGGTTTTTTTCTCGGGGCTGTTGCACATGATCCTGGCTATTCTTAATGTATTCCATCCCACCCTGCTCTGTCTGTCAGCTTGTACTGCTTCGCTAGTCAGACGAAATGCACTTTTGGTGATCTTATCGGCCATTTTTTTTCTCGGAATTTCTTGTTGGCATGGAGCCGCTTCTAGCAGCACAACACTACTGCCTTCATGCTTCTAAAGACAATATCTAACCGAATATCCTTATGAAACACAGCAATGTCGATTGATACAAGCTTGAGTATTAATGGTTCGCCGTGGATGGTCCAAAAACCTGAACTCCATATGAAACTTGTAAAGATGTTGCTTACTCAATGTACTTTTTTTTTACAAGATGTATATCTTTTATTCCATAGAACTCTTTATTAAGATATCATATCTTTCAGAAGAAAAAAACTTTATTTTTCATTTTCATTTGAAGAGATATTTTATTAAATAAACAACAAAAATTTAAAGTACATTCATACAATTTTATGTCCTTTAATAAAACTGTTTTGGAAACTTTTTCTGTCACATGAAAACTCAATCAAATTTTTAATGTACAAAAGTCACTAAATAAAAGCAAGGGAAGCTTGACACGTTAGATTTTCTTGTGATATCGAAACATATAATTTTCTTAAAAGGCACAAACATTAGAAACATTTATAGAAATTATTGCCTAAAATAGAAAATTAGTTATGATTTTCTTGTTTAAGTCTATTTGCCTTGATAGCGCTTCCCCAATAAGGAAGTGTCTCAATGGAACCTCACGCCATGTTCGTCATTCACAGCATCCAAATATGTCAAAAATAAATCCAAATAAGACTCCAGCATTTTTATGTCTAAGGACATATTACAACCCAAATTTTTATATTACATTATCAATTCATTTATTATGTCTTTGTAATTTTCCGATTTAAAGAAATGATCGCCACAGACGTGTCGGAAAAATTTTCCGCACAGACTTTGTTTCGAGGAAAAAGCGCTTGAAGTTTTGGAAACCGATTACACATCTCTGACATCAGATAAGCTTCAAAATTTTATAGAATACTAGAGGACCCGTCCACGTTTCACTGTGGCTGTTACATAGGTAGAATTACCAATACCATCTAATTTAAATTATTACTATTAGTTAAGGAGATACAGCATTTTTGGTGAACTAACTTGTGTTAGTTTATAAAAACAATTAATCGTAAAGAATTTCGTGTGTTAAGAAATCCTTGGTTTTTGGGAAAAAATGCTGTTGAATTTGGGCTGTGTACCAATGAAATCATTCGAGTCGAGTCGATAGTCAGCCTAGCCGACAGCATAATATGAAACGGTTCTCAAGCGTGGAAAATCGGCTGGCAAGGTTATGGCATCAGTCGTTTGGGATGCACGTGGTATACTATGCATCGAATGATTACTGAGTACTACATCGCACATTATGATTGTTTCATGAAATGTAAATATAAAGTTGATATGAAACCTAAAATAACAGGATTAAAAATAAATAGATCAAAATTCAATACCAGAGATTCATATACAAAATAACGAAACAAATGCCAAGCGAAGGCGAACTAATAAAATTACATGACATGAGAAGGCAAAGTGCAAAGGGAGCTATCAAGCCAAACCAGAGTTAGGGTTCATGCAGCCAAGTGAGACATTACATTGGCGGCACACCAAGTCAACGTAATAATAATAACGTATGAACTTACAAAACAACGCCAACAGCAGGAGTGGGTCTGATGTACCAACATACATGTCCTTATCAAACAAGAAGGATGACACTACGCACAGTTGGTAACGGCCGACAAGAGCAGTCGTTCATAAAATGGCGAAACATGCTTGCATACAAGTAAATTGAGATTAAGGCCGAAGCGTATACTAACTGGACGTTTGGGTCCTCCAACACATGCATACTAAATTGGCATCCTTTGCTCCGACAGCAGCACCAGCACTTGACAGCTGAGGTTATATATCCTTGCCATGCTGATTACAGACACGAGTACAGGAATTCTACAAACTTATATGTAAGTATATGTATTTGTATGTGGTTTGTGACAACTGCTAATGTTACGAGAAATAAATCAAAATGCCTTGTCATAAAATGCAACATGCAGTGCTGACATTTACTGTCATTTCACAGTGTGGAGTCAAGAGCGCAGCACAAGCATAAGCATACATGTATACAAGTGTAACATACACATGTTTTTTATGTATGCATTTGAAAGTTCACATGTGTGGAAGTTGATAAGTTTAGGACGCAAAGCCATCGGACATGTCTCCACTGACAGGGGTCTCAATCTACATATATACATATATACTATAAGTATGTGTCTACTGAACTTGAAGGATTTTCCGTGATAGGAAAATTTTGCATCAGACATTTGATATTTGCCAGAGAGTATGTTGGTCAATAGAGCCAACTAACAGGTAGGAGGACTAACATTTTAAGTGGGGCAGGCGTACATATACCTATGTAGCTATGTCGGTACATTATCAGCATTTAGCCACACGACTCTTAGGTAAGCATTTTTTTTATATTAATGTCTGCACTGAAATTCAGAGAAAATCTCAGATAGGAATCAACCGTATTTCCTATATATTCCGGTTGTAGAAGAGATATCAGCAATCATAAAGTCTACTGATATTAAAAAAATCTTATGTTTTAACTTGACATTTTTGATTTAAAATTAGGGTTTTTTCCCATTTACGGCCAATATTAGGAGAAAAATAAATATCTTAAAAAAAAAAAAAGGTTGGGATATAAGAAAGTAATCCTACACCAAATTTGGTGAAAAAAATATGTTTGTGTTTTATAAAAAAAAAAAAGAATCCAAAACTGAGTTATACGAATACTTCACTTAAATTTTAGCAATATGTGAAAAAGTCTATATACCAAAATTATAGATCATTTGATTACCTACAATACTGCCACATACTATACTTTTTTTATAGCACTGGCAGCTTTGCCAGAAATCTTGTTTATGTTGTCGAATCACAATATGTTAAAAAAAAAACTTTCTTTAATTTTTTCTCTTAATGTTCATATAACATATTTAAAAATGCACACAGAAAATCGTGGTGGTGAATATTCTCGAAGATAGATATAAATTTAAAAAGGCGTTTCAGAGTGCTTGGAAGTGCATTCCAACCTTTAACCGGGTTTTCTCAAAACGGTGTTTTCAATGACGGTGACCAACATTACTCAAACCCGGATTAACAGAATAGTCTCAAACTTTAAAGCCAGCTTCTTAAATATATTTTTAGTAATTAATCAAAGATTGTTTCGAACCGATAATTCTTTTTTTATAAACAATTTAAATTTTGGTAAAAAATCGATAAATATTTTTACTAATACTAATCCTGAAAATACAACTAAAAGATACCATGATTTGTGTAAAAAATTTATAATCCATAAATTTAAAAGTTTTCGCAAAAAAGGTCTGGAAAATTTTGACCTGCTTATCGCTTTGGCCTCCTACCTAGCCGATATGTTTTATATTTGTTGTTTTACAAAAATATTGAAAAATAACAAAGTTATGTACTGCCTTGGAAGGTGCCAACTGCAGACATAATTCCGGCGAGTAGCCGAAACCAAAAAAAATCATAAAGATTATTAAAGTTGAAGGTATATTCTATACAACGACCTATGGTTTACTATTCAAGAAACGACCTTGCCGTTTTCACAGGATATTTTTCAAAATATAAACCATGGAATAAGCAGCAAAAACTAGTTTTTTACCCAAACGATTTATGTTGGACCAGAAATTATATTTTTAGGTATTTTTTTTAAAGTTGGATAGTTATTTATAATATAATGTATTTCTTTCAATAAATAAATATTTTTCGAATAATTAGATTTCATTCAAAAAACCACGATTTGAAATTTACCAATAAAATATAAAATTTGCTGTGACTAATCCTAAATTGATAAGTTTCTCAATAATAAACCTTTGATAAAACAAGGTATTTTGTGATCCCGAAAAATTGGTACTTGCATTCGGTGTTTCAAGCACCGTCAGTCACTGGAATCCTTAACTGACACTAAAGGTTGATTGTGGCGAAAGCTAAAGCTCGTATATCACAGCCATAGATTGCCATTAATTTTGGAAATGTTTTCATTTGTACTGTTGTCCATTTATGTCAGCAACAACAATACGAACAACTGCACCAACGACAATGATATCCTTGTGCTTTGCGTCATCCGGACAGTGAGATATATGTACATTTGTGCACAGAGAGAAAATTTTGACTGGAATACCAAATGTAAGGTAAACAAATGGCATTTGAAGAGCAGTCGTTGGCCCGAGTTGAAGGAGGGAGTTTGGATATGAGAAATGCAAACGGTTGTTGTTGTACGGGCTTGTGCTACTCACCAACAGTAGCAGTCATGCATGCAGTGCCAGTAGTAAGAGTATTTACAACAAGAACTATGTTTACAATAGCAACACATTTTTTCGCTAGTCAACAAATGCGTTTGTGGCAAGGCAACAACTTGGATGCGCATGCATCATGTGACAGTAGTAATAAAAAATACAACAATAAGAATAGCGAGGCAACGCATGTTGCAGCTGTAATTCGTCGTCGGCATACGAAAAATGTCAACGTTGTTGTATTGTCATTAATTTCAGCACAAAAATATATATACGTACATTTGTATATATTTTTGTAAAACACATTAATGCTATCTCCAAGCGCATAGAAATTTGCACAGCACACTCAACTAGTGTCAGAGCTGTCACTGTCACTGTCACTGCAGCACAACGCAATCCATTGCATGTCACGCCGCACCAACTTGCGCCGCAGCAAAGCAAAGCGCACATAACTTATACCTCTGCTCTTTTCTCTCGCTATCACTCGCTAGAGCTCCCTTGAAATTTGTGCATTTCTCCCACTGGCTCCTTCTGCGTTCCTTGTACAATCTACATTTTTTCCGGTTACATTTGGGTGACGTTATGTTACGTTAAGCTGTCAAGTGGCAATGGTGTCATTGCCGCAGTCACTGCCACAACTGTAAGGACGTAAGCAGATTCACGCACAGGAGGCGAGGAGTGGATGACTCTACCATTTACTGACAGTACAGTAAAAAACACAAGGTGTTGTACAGCTCAAATGTCACGCACTGTGGAAAACATGAGCTGCTGCGAGATCTTACTATTCTAGAGTGGAACATAAAGAGCCCTCTGAATTATTTGCCCTTAGCGAGGTTCATTTTGTTGGCGTTATGGTAGTCCTGACCCTGTCCCATTTTCATGCATGGGGTGAAACTAAAATCTTGTCGATTGTCAAAACTATCTAGGTTTTTTCTTTATCTACCGTTCGAGGATCTTAATGAGTTAGCTGGAATTTCTAGTATATAAACCGCTATAAAAATATGATTGATTTAAAGCGCTTCTTCGATTCGTAAGACTAGTGATCGGTGCACGAATATAGGTGATTTGTACATCACAACGGACAAACGTTTACAGCTGTCCTTCGCGTCTTGTTGTTCGTAGTACGACCACCTTTGATTCACCTATATTAGAGTACAACTGTCTAAAATAGTTTTGGCTCAACGATTAGCAATAAAAATACAAATTCCATATAGGCAATATTTCTTCTCTTCATACAATTTTTATAAGCTATATTTCAATAGATCTTTTAGCACCACAAAATAAATGGTAATGGTGAATATTTCTCTGGTAACAGACCCTAATGGGTTTTTAATATGGGTATGTATCAGCTACGTAGACTGCCTATATCATACTATGTTTTCTGTAACACTTTTATGTGTCCATTGTGAAAAACTTTAACCGGGCTATTCTTACATAACTCAACACTTTTCCATACATTTCTTAGAAAATAAGTGCAACGATGGCACACTGACAATTCAATGACATATTTTGCATTTTCTAAATTGCTTCGATTTTCGAGCAACGCTTCGAATATACGGCGTATGCTACCAAAAAGACCAACGCATACTTTTATGTATGTATATTTGTGCATATGTATAAATGGAAATTTTGTAGTATTTACTATTTTGTCTGTGTGTAGTGTTGCACGTATTTGACAACAAATTGTGAAAATTTGCTAGTGCTACTATTATTCCAGCGGTTGCTGTAGTTGTTGCTGTCAGCTGTCACTACAACTGACAGCAGGGAACATTGCGCAACTGCTCCTGCCGCTTCTTCTGTTATTGCTGCTGTGCAAATTTTAAATAATTTGATCTTGTTGCAAACTTGTCGTTGCCAACCACTGAGCTGTCAACGATTTTGACTTCTATTTAATTTTTCATGTATACTGCAAGTTTCTCTTTTATCGCATAATTGTTGCTAGTGGCGTGTATGTACATGGGCTAGGTATAAATATTTTTGCCTTGTTTTGTGGTTTTGTATGCATAAATTGATGATATCTCCTACAGTCAAATTGCAATGTAGTAGGTCGTGTTTGTGGTGCACCGAACACCCGGTAATTAATGTCAATGTTAGAGAATTTTTCATCGGAAATTGTTAACGAGTTGAAAATTGGCAGAGTTTACTTATGTGTGCATATCATGAATGGAATTTGTCGGAATGAAATCTGCAGCAAGCATTTTAAACATTGAATGTCAACACTAAAGCATACATATTTACATATTTCGGTTCAATATTGGGCAATTGAAATTTTGTATCTTGTTTTATCTACAATGTGTATAAATAAAAGCGATAAGCGATTTACTTTCCTAAGCATTGAAGTTTATGTATGTATATATGTAGGTGTAGAATTTACTAAAAGCGAAACTGTCAAACCAGTTGTCAAAGTAAGCACTGGTGTTTGACAGCTATGGAAAACTGCCGTGCAAAGATTTATACCGAAAAACACTAAAATCGATATTAATACAAGGTTTAAATAAAATCAATATGAATAACATATCTTAACAGGTACTTAAATAAGTAAAAGTTTAAGAGAGACTTCCTAGGCTTATCTTATCTTGAAAGTAAATAACTATCTCCTGGTTCTACAAACCGTTCACGTAGCGATTGCTTGAGTAAAATTAAAATATCTAATTGAAACTTGGAGCAAGTGTTCCTTAGCAAAAAAAGTGAAGATGAAATCGTAGATGAGCATAATGGCACGACAATAAAACGCTATTAATTGAGAACTTTTAAAATGTCATAACTACACACTAAATAGCGTGGTGCCGCCCACATTAAGGTGAGACCCCTTAACTGGGCACCTGATCGACCAACTTTGGTAAGTAACATTAATTTGATATTTCTATATGACAACGTATAAATCCCTAAGTACCGAATACATGGACCGTAGTTCTTATTACAAAATTGTTATCGCAAATATCGGCCAATGGAATATTTATATGTTTATTGTAAGCCCATGTGCCAAAATGGGCTGAAGCGGATTAATAATTTCCTTAGTTCCCATATGCCCAATAGAAAATTTTAAACTTTTGGCCATAACGAGAATAGGTGAGTTAACTTAAGGAAATTGAAAAAAACATATTTTTTTCAAAGTAACGTATCATATATTATTTTAGTTTATTATACCCTGAACAGGCTATATTAAGTTTAGCACGAAGTTTGTAACACCCAGAAGGAAGCATCGGAGAGCCTATAAAATATATATATACATGATCAGTATGTTGAGCTGAGTAGGTTTAACCATGTCCGCCTGTCTTTCTGTCCCTTCGTCCGTCTGTCCGTCCGTATATATACCAACTAGTCTCTCAGTTTTTAGGATATCGTTTTGAAATATTGCAAACGTCATTTTCTCTTCAAGAAGCTGCTCATTTATTGGAACTGCCGATATCGTACCACTATAACATATAGCTACCATACAAACTGAACGATCGGAATCTAGTGCAGATATGGAAAACTTTTGCATTTGACGTGGTATTTTTGAAATTTGTTATAGATTACTGCTTAAGGTAATAATATAATCACCGAAAAAATTGTTCAGTTTGGATTACTATAGCTTATAGCTTCCATACAAACTGTACACATAGTTACTAAAAAAAATGCACCTGTGAAGGGTATATTAGCTGCGGTGTAGCCAGTTGACATTATACCACATAGTATGTACATATATCGGCCAATGTGCTCATTATTTTAATGAATTTGAGAGCATGTGACAGTGTAACTTTGTGCTAAAAATGGAAAAAAAATTGGTCGAAAACGTGCATTGGCCCTGAATATAATTGATATTCAGGATTTTGAAACGTTCAGCTGACTTTACTCCATGTATACAAGGTTTGTCCGGTAAGTAAGAGAACTGTTTTTCTTCCACCGCTGCAGTACTTCGGAGCATGCACGCATCGACTAGATTCGGTAGAGGGCGTTCCGAGCTAATGAACGAGCCAGGTGTTTCAATGAGTGGTTCAAGCCGAAAATGCAGTCTCCGTTAGAGCAAAACTATGCCATAAATTCTGTGTGCAACTGGGTAAATCTGCAGCACAGACGTTTGATATGATCAATAAAAGTCATCCTCAATTGTTGAATAACGTAATCACATGTCCCCTCGGACTATTTTTGTTTCCTTGCCTGAAAAGGCCGATGAAAGCAAACTTTTTATGACGACAGAGGGAATCCAAGTGGCATGCACCTCGGCTCTCAAGGCTATTCCGAAGAATGCCTTCCGTGACGCCTTCAATGCTTTAAAACCGCGCTGGCAGTGCTGCTTCGACGCAGAAGGAGGCTATTTTGAAAGTTTTTAAAGAATTGTAGCGATTGCTTCAATAAATGTTTTTAGTACCCAACAGTACCCATTATATGGAGAGTTAGCGTGGTTTTTGTCCGATGTCATTCATTTTCGCTCTATATATATAGGTTCTTATAGGATTTATTTTGAACGAATTTGGTTATTTTGTCTTGAACGGTTGGATAGATAAGTACATTAAACTTATTAGAGGACTGGGCCGCGCCCCCTTTTTCAAAAATTTCTGCCAACAGTGCTCCTTGATACTTCAATTATTTGTGCCAAACTAAAATTCTATATCTTATTATAGAGCTCAGTTAGGGCGCTTTATAATTTTTCGATTAATAGCGTTTTGTGGGCATAGCGCTGATCCGATTACACCCATCTAAGAACTGGTAACTTTTGCCTTGAAACGCGCATATCAAGTTTTCCTCAATTTTTTGGACGGACGAATGGACGGACAGACAGACAGACTTTCAACTTGCTTCTTAATCCTCGCTTAGTTGCAGCCATTAGGCGAACAAAACTATTATACTCTGCAGCAACATGTTTCAAGAGTATAAGAAGTGATGCCTTCGCGTTGCTGATAAAGTAATACACAAACCTAATCACAATGAAAATTTCATATCTTATTGAAATATTTAATTTAGCTCATTTCCAAACTCAGCTACAACATTGTTTACTAATATCAATTCAGTCTTTATTCTTTGCTGTCAGTTCAGTGAAAATCTAATATTCATTTACTAATACAAGCAAGATTACGACGCCACGTGACGCTGAGGATGTGTGCTTGACATTTTAACTAACTTGACATCAACTCTGATGTTGACATGATATTTGCTGGGTTATTGGTAAGGGGCGTTGCTGCTGAGCAGCACTCTGCCACATTTTCAAGCATAACAATGCATGCTATGTGTAAGTGTGTATTTACTTTTGTACTTATCTGCTTACCATACATATATGCATGTATGTATATCTGGTGAAGCTTTGAATATTGTTATTACTTGGGAGATTACTTAGAACGTTATTGCCTAGGAGGCGCTACTGTTCCTCCGCACGCTATATACTACAGAATAGCTGTCATTCAACGCCTTCGTCGGCACTTTATTGTATTGTACCTGTAGACAGACATTGCAGCATACAAGTATAGTATGTATGTATTTTGTAGCAGTCAGTCATAGCTAAAGCTGAAGATTGTGTAGCTGGCTGACTGCCACAACGGAAATGCTGAGAAAATGTGGTAACTCGACAGCAGCGTTAGTAACATGAAGGATAATTCAAAAGCAAGTAAGATTGACAAGACGACAGTAACATGCTGGGAGCAAGTCAGCAACAACAGCAGCAGCAACAGCGCACATCTAATATATCTATGGCATATATTATATATATATATATATATATATATGTATGTATGGATGTATGAACGGAGTAAGTGTAGCTCAACTGACAGCGCATAATAAGATGAATTGCATAACATATCCCGCCACAAGCAGCACCACAACTACCAAGTGCAATTCATGCGCAAACAACGTTGGTGCCACAGCTGGTTGCCATTGCCACTTGCGGCGAAATGCACACCTTTTTTGTAAACGTACGACATGTGAGAAGAAAATCCGGCAAACAGCAGACAAATAAGGTACGCACGCAGGCACGACACAATGACAGCTAAACCAGCTACACCGATCCAACGAATTGACAGCAAAATATGAGCTGGCTCACAACAATAGATTTTGATAGTAATTGCCAATGACATTGTTGTCAAGCCATAGCTGAGCTGTGAGCCGCCAAGCGTCCGCTGCTGCCACGTCTGATTGAACCACACTCGCTTTGTGAGAAATGCGAAATGAAATGGTATGTTGTATTAGGCGTTGCCCGCTGCCACGGCCACATCCACAACCCCCGGTACAAACAGAAACTTGATTACATATTCATCAATTTATTATTGTGCAGCGCAGAAAGACGGCACACAATAAAATTCTTTATTTATTTGCACCTAAATTCGTATTTTTCTTATTTGCTGTTCAACATTAACTTGTTTGCCTTTGCCTTTGGTTATTACTGCCTCGTAACTCCTCAATTAAATTGCATGAAATTTGATATTTTTTCCTGCATTGTTTCGGGAGCGTCTATTTTTCCCCCTCTAGGTAATGAGCTGGCGGGTGATTAATTAGAGGATAAATTCTCAATGACGCAGGAAATGATAATTAAATAAATGAAATAGCATTTTCTTCACTCGAAGGGGATGTCGGTTTTTGCCAAAATAATTTTCGAAAATACGGAGAATCGCTGATTGAATTGTAGTTTGGTTTGCAAATTGTTTTGCGCTGGAAATACCCGAACTTGACACTTTAATTGATTTCAAAAACATTTTTTAATTTTATGAGAATAATTTTTAGAGGTATGTATGTATATTCTCTTGAGAATTATTTTTTGTTTTTGTAAAATTGTTAGCAACTAAACCATAATCATAATTGAATGTGCTAATTATTAATACCTAATTTTGTTTTCTACACATTATTTAGAGATATTAGAGTCTACTAAAACCTTTTTATTTTTAATTTAAAAAACTTTGGATTTATCCTTTGGAGATATGCTAGCGTGGTTTAACAATCAGAACGTGGGCGGCTGCGAGATCCTTCTGACCCAAAGTTTATACAGGGTTTGGCCGGAAAGTAATAGGACTGATTTTCTTCCGCTGCGATAGTACTTTGGAGTTTACGGGCACCGACTGAATTCGTTAGAGGGCGTTCCTAGCTAACGAACGAGCGGCTGGTCAGTTGTCTCCGAGCGAAAATGCATCGTTCGTTAGAACAGAAGTACGCGATTAAATTCTGTGTGAAACTCGGCAAATCTGCGACAGAGACTATTGATATGATCAAGCAGAAGTGGTGTGTTTCGGTGGCACCAGGCTCTTTTGGAGAGCCGGGCGTCTCCTCTCCCTAAAAAGAGCAGAATGAGCAAATCCAAAGTGAAAACGATGTTAATTGTATTTTTTGACATCAAAGACAAACCATAAACACCAAGTATTACGTGGTAGTCCGCAAAAGACTCAAACAAAGGCTCAATCGCGTCCGACCAGACATAGCAGCGGATTGGAAGTTGCACTGCGAAAACGCATGCATCCCAGCGCTTCCGTAGCCGTCCTACAGCCAGATGGTCCCCCGCACTTTTTTGTTCCCTCGCCTGAAAAGGACGATGAGAGGTAAGAATTTAGAGACGGCAGAGGAGATTCACGCAGCATGCACCTTGGCTCTTAAGAATCTTCCGGTGAATGCTTTCCGTGATGCCTTCAATGCTTGGAAATGGCGCTGGAAGCGCTGCATCGACGCAGAAAAAGCCTGTTTAAAAACTTTTTGGTTCAATAAATTTTTTTAAATCGACTCAGTTCTATTACTTTACGGACGAACCCTGTGTAGGACATTGGTATATGTTCTGAACGGATATTGTCTAATATGTTCATATGCGGTGCGGTTAAAAATCTTGTTGGTCACTTTTTGCCAGCGTGAATGAAAGGGAAATAAACTAGGCACTTTGTCCTCTACTTTCCCCTTTTGCTGAGATTAAAATATCTCGCTTGACCCACCTTTGACGAACTACCAGGTGTGAGGATCAATCTTCCGAACCAACCTAAAATACTAACATAGTTACCTACCTTTCCGTCACTAGGAGAAAGCCATCTATCAACTAGCTAACTTAGATTACATAATGTAAGAAGTTTTATAATAAATTGACTAATTTAAAATTGCAGCTGAAGAGTTATAGATTTGTGACTCAGCGCTAACGAATAAAACCAATTCGGTACGTCATGCGGTATGCAGTATGGCCAAGGGCAGTCCTAGGAGAATGTGAATGTGTTAAGGCATTCTGAAGCAACGAGTTTAATAAAAAGATTATAATAAAAAATGATATATATATCGTTTCATCTGGTTAAAGGTGGATCATTATTATATCATTCCAGCGTCTCATCATACTTCACGCATACTCTCCAATCCGCCGAATCCGTTTTTAAGAAGTTAGTATGTTAGATCTTAGAAGCTTTTTGGTCTGTTCACTATCAACACTACCCAAAATTAAATGTGTTATATGTCCTGTAAAACTAGTGTTCCAAGATCAGAGGTGTTCCTTCAAACAACCCATCAAGAGGATGAATGGTCTGGCAAAGCATACGGAAATTATGCTCCCAATGGTCCCCCATCGGGCATAAATACTATCCCCAATTAATTTTGTTTTATTTAGCTCTTTCAAGACACTCCATATGGTCCGATACTGTTTTGACATTTATGGATTTTCCTGTTAATTTCAAGGAGGTTGATTGAGACCTGAAATCTTTATAAATATAAATCTTCTGACCGTGTGTTTGTAATTTAACTGCTCCTAAACGGCTGGAGCGATTTTGATGAAATTTTTTTTGTATGTTCAAAGAGATTCGAGAATGGTTTAGATTCACAATTTTATTCACTAGAAAATGTTTTTGTAACTAATTTTTCGTTTGTAATTAATTGGTTATTTTGGAATGTTTTACATTGGATCCGATAGACTGCTCCACCATCGCAGTCACCAATACTCAAACCTTAAAAGGCGACATCGGTAGACCAATCGCAAGTTTTCATAATGTGGACAAGATTGTTCGTTCTTAAGTAATAACTTGGGTGATTCAAAACAACTATGGGTAGTCATTATATTTTTTTCATACCTGCTAACTATTGGAGAGAACAAGAATGCATAACAAGCGTCGTCAAGGCTTTGCGGATACTTTGTTATATTACGGGCGAAGGACGCAAATGCATTCATAACTAACCAAACGCAATATCTAGAATAAAAATATAGCGGCATAACTGAAGTGTCGATAAAAAGGTTTATTATAATTTGATATATACAGCAATCTTTTCGAAGCATTGCACAGAGCAGTGCAATATTTAAACGGTAACGGTATATTTCAAACTGATCTTTCCTAAAAAATAATAAAATTGCTAAATATTGGGAATTGTGAAATAGAACTGCAACCAAATGCACAGTGCAATGAATTAAAACTGGCTCAGTAATCATTCGATGAATATTATACCACGGGCATTCCAAAAGACTGCTGCCATAACCTTGCCAGTCGATTTTTTGTCTTGCCACGCAAGAGAACCGCTTCATTATATGCAGTCAACTAGGCTGACTATCGACTCGACTCGAATGATTTCACTGGCATAGCCCAAATTCAACAGTATTTTCCCCCAAAAACCAAGGCTTTCTTAACACACGAAATGCTTTTCGATTAATTGTTTTTATAAACAAACACAAGTTGCTTCACCAAAAATGCGATATCTCCTTAACTAATAGTTATAATGTAAATAATAGAAATTATATAGATGATATTAGTTTTAATACCTATGTAAAACGTGGAGGGATCCTCTAGTATATATATATATATATATATATATATATATATATATATATATATTTGGGATCGCAATATATGTATATAGCTATAAAATGAAACATATATATATATATATATAATATCCTAATATTAAGCCCTCACTATTTACTTATCTGGCTAAATATCTGTTTAATTTTATAACTATATACATATATTGCGATCCCAAACGTACTAACTTTCCCTTGACGCTTGATATATTACATTTCAGAAAATTCTTTCATTATGCTATGCACACTCATATATGTATGTCTGTATTTACTTGCGCATTACGTACTCCTGCTTACATTTTATAGACACATTTACTTCAACATTCTTTTATTTAACCACTGCTGTCAACCATGTCAAGTCAAACACTTTTAAAAGTATTTGAATAATACATGCATACATTAAATATTTATGTGTGCGGCGAAGCAGAGTTGGGCAAATGCGATTTTATTTGGTGTTTGTGTTATTTGCACATCAGCTTGTTTTGGTAATAAATGCACCAACGAGAGAGAAAAATGTTAAGACAAATACTCGTAAATAAAGTGTATATATTTTTATAAATATGTATATTAGCAAAACGAGTGTAGAAGGAGAAATTTCGGGCGGAACCGAATATTACATATCGGTAGTTTTGCTATGTAGTCTAATTGGAAAAAACACGATTTGTTAGGATAGGCACTATTATGTAGTTCGATTAAAAAATACTCGGTGTGGTCTGAGTCCAAGTCTTCGGTGGAAAATATCTCTATTCTGCCATTTTGTCTTTTGAATTTCATGGCTATTATTAAAGCACTACAGAGCTCGTATCCATATCCTACAAAACAACACTATGTGTGATTAGTTTGGTTAACGTGTAGACATGGAGTTAACTAACGCCGAAATTAGCGCTATTTTAAAGTTTTCCTTCGTTAAAAGCAAATTCGCTAAAGAACATTCCGTGAGATGAAAGGTGTTTTGGGGGATGGTACTCTATTACTTCGAACTGCGAAGGAATGATTTCGAAGATTTAGAGGGGGTGAAAACGACACCATTTGACGCAAAAAAACCTTCTTGACCGAATCAATGCTTACGATATGCTGCTGAAACGGAACGAACTCGACACACTTCAACACAAAAGAGGATGGTGAAAAGTGGCTCTCCGAGTTCTTCGCAAATAAGGAGGTTGCTTCTACGAGGGCCGAATTATGAAATTGCCGTCTAGATGGAAACAGATGGAGATATATGTATGTAGACACAGATTTATATTTACATTTAGATTTAGACTTAGACTTACATAATTATATGATTTAATAATAATATAGTTCCCTGGGTTATACAAAAAAAAAAGAAAACCACGAAGAACATTGAGAAAATATTTTTACTCATAAATAAGTAAAGAATGAAGTATCTTTTTTTCTACATGCTTATATGCATACTACAAATTTTACGCAAATGCATCAACGTGTGATTGTGCAACATGCTTTTCGCAAATTGTCGTTGTTGCTGCCACTGTCGTCCTATTACGGCGCGCATGCTAAACAATTCCCCCATCATCGTCATCATCATCAAACAACTCGACTGTCACTTGTCACATCTCACATATCAACGCGTCAGTGCGTCAGTCAGAGGAGCGTTTCTCGCACATTGTGTCAGGAAAGAGAAATGCTGCTGTTGCCGTTTGCCACCATACTTACTGCAACTGTTTGTTGTTGTTGTCATTGGTGTGCAGAATTGCGCCTAGCTTAAAATGAATTATTTGCTTGAGGCACACAAACCTGTCAAGGCACTGTCAGTTAAGGCAGCATATGTGCGTGCCTCTCTTTATACTTGTATGTATGTGTGTATGCATGTGTGTCTATTCCTGCCAGCACTTCCTTTGCAGTGCAACCGCGAGTTGGCAGCGTGTATGGCGGCATTGTGTGGCATGAAGTTAAGCAAAAACTGTTTGCATATTACAAAAGATTTGACAGCTATGCTAACCGGTATACCCTCAACCACATGAGAAATTTATTGTGCATGCCAAAATTTAGTTGATTTGTGTTTATAATAAATTTGTAATTTATAAATTTTGTTGATTTAAAAGTAGGTTTCGACGCCATTGTAAAAATTTTCGTTATAAATATTTATTTGTAAAGAGCAAGTGGTCTTTGATCCAAATATGACAAGATCGATTTTTTTAAATTAGTTCTCGTGCTCGTTAAATATTTAGTTATTCTATATTTGTTTTAATATTGCACTATATACAACACATTTACAAATGTATATGGATTAGAATTCAACGAAAATCGATAATGTATAATTAAATTTTCGAAGTCCGCAATAATTACAGGTTCAAAGTAATTAAGTTTTTTAATCAAAATATTATATATCCAACTTACATTCATATATTTTTTGTAATAATTTTACTCTCATAATCTAATCCTATTTCTTATGATGTACGTATATATTTATTAATACATACACATATGTATATGTCACTTGTCAGCCACTTTTAATCTTACGCTGTTCAACCCATTTCCTGCCGGAAAACTCACACTTCATCTCCATTTGTTATGCCATCTTACCTCCTGGTAGGATCTGACAAGCCTTTACCGAACGCCTATCTAACGCGTTCAAGTTTATTCAGAATTGCTGGGCGTTGACGTCCGTGTTTTCATCCTTGATGGTAGATTAATATGTGGGCTGGTGTAAAGTTTATTTTATTTACTCGCGTACAGTTAGAGCTTTTCATACTAACCGCCAAGAATCCTCAAGGCTCCATTTTACAGTGCTTTCTGCTTTTATACATAAAGACACACGCATATATCTCACGTTTTGTGTTGTTCTGCTGTCAGCGAAAACTGTTTATTGTATGCATGTGCGCACACATGTCAGCGAAGTGTAAAACGGGTGATTGACAGATAACAACGAATAATTCGTGAAAAATTGCGCGCGAGTACTTTTGCGCGGAGCGTTTGACGAACGCTTTGTACTACTTATATTCGTTGCTAGCTCAGGTGTTTAAGCAAATACTGCTCTTATACGCCAAATTCAAGACGGATTCGGCTTTATTGTAAATTAGAAAATTATAACGGGATACAAGTAAGATATTATAGATATTGCTTACGACTTGAAATATGCTTGCTATAGCAAAGCCAGTGAACAGTTATAGGCTGATAAAATTTAGGAAAAAAATTAGCTTTCCTTTGAGTTATCTAACACGATTTAAAATACTCTTCACTGTGCTTATTAATCTCTAGAAATAGTGCTGCATTTAATTGATATGAATATCGGTTCAAAAAACTACATTAAATCTTACGTACTGCCTACAATTTTTCTGGTAACTAACGTTACTATAATTAATACAGTTAAATCAGAACTTGTATCTAGCGCTTAGGAATCAAAAGCTTTTAAATTTTGGATCTGCATTTTACCAGCCTCAGAAATATACAAAAATTTGAGAAATAGATATATGTGAGTGTTCAGTTAACCGGCAGTAGACTCTGCTGTTAATTATTACAATAATTAGACGGGACATAATTCCAGATATACAAAATCAAAAATAAAAGAGCTAGTTATGACACCGTCGGCCTTTATATTGGGTAGTCGAAAAAGTCTTTTCGTATTTTGTCATTAGATGTCGTTGCAGTCGTGCTAGATATCTCCAGTGCCAGAATTTACGGCTCGAAACGTTATGATAAGTGATTGGTGGGATTTTAATCATCCACTATGAGCTGCTTCAGCCTGATCGAAAGATTGATGCTACAATTTACTGTCAACAACTGATGTGATTGCAGCAAGCAATCGTCTTCCATCAAGACAACGCTAGACTACACACGCCTTTGATGACCATGCAAAAACTGGGAGAGCTTGGCTGGGAAGTTTTGAGGCGTCCACTATACAGAAATTACTCGTCGCAGTTTTTCGCCGAGAAATCATAAAATTTTTACACTGAAGGAATAATGTTCCTTGCGGAAAAATCGCAAATGGTGGTAGATATTTGGTTCATTAAAGTTCATTATAAATATAAAAAGTAAATTGAATTTTTATTAGTAATACGAAACTACTTTTTCGACTGCCCTTTATATTCTAAGAAATTACGCTAACGTGATTAAAAGCTAAGTGGAGGTACTTATCGTAATGTGGTGTACTATAAATTCCTTTCGTTCGGCTATCAAAGACTATCAAAGTCATACCGTCATTGGATCTTTGCGACTGTTCTTTGCCAACCACTCGACATGCCGTTTTGATACAATTGAGAAGAAAAAATAGAAAAAGGTCTTGAGGCTATATTGACAAAATTCTATTTCGACTGTTTCGAAGGAAAGAAAATAATAATAAAGCTTTTCAGAAAGCCGTTTAAGTTATTTAGACATTTTCTGTACATCTTATTTATAAACTAAGTGAATTCGGTAAAAACTAATTATTACACTTCTTTTAAAAACTCTACCGTAGTTACTTGAGCAGTTCTTAATTAGCGTTGTCGAGAGCGAGAATAGAGAAAGTCGGTTAAATATATGTTCCCAATTGTTTCCTGAAAATTTTCTGATATCTATGTTAGACTTATATTTTATATTGTAATTTTGTATAAATATTTGTTAACATTGGTCTTCAAGACACAGGCAAACATGGATAGCAAACAGTCCCTCACAATGATATATATTTCACTCATGCTATTGTTTATAAACTTTTCGTACAAAATTAATTAAATGAAATATTTTGTATTGCGGTTTTGTAAAACCTCTCCAAACTTGACATAGCTCATTTGTACTCGTTGCCCGGAATGAATAGTTCAAGGTTAGAACTGACAGCAGTAGTTCATCAAGTAATTTATGCGCATAGCCATAGTGTACTAGATACTCGTATATATGTATGTTGTCATTAATGTGAAATTTTGAATGATTGCTATGTAAAGGCGTCTCAGCGACAACCCCACTCATCACGCTGCATTCATCATCATCATCCTTCTCAGTCATTCAATGGCAAGAGCGAGTGACAGTGACAATGTTGATGAATGACAATCAATCTCAAGTGTCAAGCAAATAGAAGTTTATTTCAATCCGCAGCACACAATGCGCGCACACACACTAACATCTTATATCTTGTGTGTATTTGTATGGAAAACAAAAGCAATGACAGTGTATGGAGAAATATGCAAAAAAGACAAACAAAACAAAAACTCAACAATTGGAATGAGATTGCAATATGCCTATAGAAATGATCGAGGCATTTATTTGTGCTATGTACTCGTATATTTATACATATATAATATATACCATCGAATTTTAGACTTTATTCATACAAACAAATAGCTGGAACATGCAACCGTCTGTCAGTCAAGACATCATTCCACCATTCACCGCCAATCTGTCACTCTGCCCAGAAGGAAAGCGAGCAGCAGGCTCAAGCAAAGTGATGGCAGAGGTGAGGCGAGCACAAAAGCTTGTATATAACACAAGTAGAAATTCTCATCCCAACTGGAAGTGACTTTCTTTGCGTCTGTCTGCTTGCCTGTCAGCGTACAGTGTAAAGTGACATTCGTGACACAGTAGCCCTAAGGAGAGAGCAAGCGACCATGGCTGCAATATTGTAGTTAACCATGAAGTCTACAATGGGCAAAATGGAAAACACGGTTATGCATGTTAAAGTGGAGTAGACCGACACAAAGTGAGGTGAAGTGTTGTGTGGCAAGTTGAAGTATGGCGTGAAATATTGAATTGTAAATGAGAATGACTTCAGGAGCATGGACATTTTAAAGTTAAGCAATCAGATATGACATGCCACAGTTCTTTTGTGATATTAATTTAGTACTTAAAAGTGAACAATCAGATCGAGAAATGTATAGCGCTTATATTAGAAGGCGATACTAGATTTATTCAGTTTGTCTCGCAGTTCAACCCAACCCTGAAGAAACCATAACCAAACAGCTGTCGGACAATTAGTTCGTTAAATATAAAATTGTTTGCTGAAAAAAAACTGTTTCTGGCATAAACACAATTTTTATGCGTTCTGCGGTATCTGCACTAGGCGAATGCACGAGGTGATGCGCCATACTGACCATATAAACACTGAAGACGACAACCCAGTAAACGTCCATAAAGAGCTATTCAGCTACATATTCAGGTGTAAAGTTCAACATATTTATGTACAAAGTTTATTTATTCTATATCTGGACTACAGCAACATTTACATACCTGTTCTGAGATCTGAAGAACCTATGTGAAAAGAAATTTGGGTATATAGGTAACAGATGTTTGTGATGTTGAGGACCATTTACAAACAAATATATCTGTTGCTTTAGACTAATATGACAGTTGAAATTTGGCAGGTCGCTGTAATCGATGGATCGCCCTCGATTTCAATGATAATTAATCTCGATCTTTTAAATTAGCTTTTCTATCAAATCACCCTACTTTAAGGTTTCTTGTTTTGTTTGGCTAATAACCAAAGTACAGTCATAAAAATATAAAAGTTCTTGGACATCATCGGGATTTACAAACAGACATATGTATGTAACATGTTAATTTAGTAAGAAAACCAATCAAATCTACTGAAGCAGACCATATATCGCAGTAATTTAAAAACAGAAGTAGTATCACCTTAATACTTAAACAGCGTTGAAGTCTCTAAAATATCGGTTAGGAAGAAATGCGTTGATAATTGAAAATATGTCTCGTCATCATAGTGAAAATAAAGGTAAAACTCGTTTTTTCCATGGAAAATAATTTTTACAATTTTACTTTTAATTTTGGTAGCATTTGCATTAAATGGCGACTTTTTCCTGCAGGGAGCACTAACTTATGTACAAAGTTTGTAGACCTGTATGTGCACGGAGCATTCATATCTAAAAATGATTGAATACGCGTCCGTTCATCAAGATGACAAGACTTGACACTAAGAAATAACGTGACGATATGCTTGTACTATTACGACACCGGCAGGAACAGAAGTGTGTAGAAGTGGCTCTGAGTGACAGCAATGTCGACATTAGTGACAATAGCGCGTAGCTCAGCGATCCACTATCCAATGCGATATGACAGCACAATCACACACACACACACACACACACATGAAAATACACAACTACGAAATGACATTAGATTCTACGGACAATGGAAAGGGGCGCTGATGAGTTGGTGACACAGTAGCAGCTGCTACTGTCCATTTATGTCATTGTCACTTTTTGTTGTCTATCACGGTTCGTTGCCGCTGTCACAACTATAAATACGACTCCTGTGCTTATGCCCAATGTTGTCTTTCTTTGTTTTTGTTGTTGTTTTAAGTAAGATTGTGCTTGCAATCATTGGAATTTATCCTTTCGAAATTTTATTTGCTTACTTATTTCTTGGTTGTCAGTGTGATTTTATCCTTTCATTTCATTTAAAAATCTGACAGCTCAGCCATTGTGACATCAGCTGTGCTGCAGCCAAGTGTGTTTGTATGTCAGTCTAACCGTCTGCCAAGATTTTCAATTCGGCACTGAAGTTATTTATGTATTTGTTTTGTAGTTGAAAAGGAATTCGGATTTAAAAGTGTTGAATGTGCTTAAAAGTGACAAACAAAATTAGGCAACATAATGGGATTAAATCAAAAAGACGTCTCAAATTTACATTTGGCTATTTTTGTGAGTTGCTAACCCTTAATATCATAATGAACTACTGTTTCGAAAGATGATTTATTATGATGATATTTGAAAGGAAAAAAATATTAATGGTAAATGCAATATCTGCCAAATATAAAGGCACTCCCTTTATGTACCTATAATTTGATGGGTTTCAATTGCTTCCAGCACTTTAATAGGTACATATATACCAGCATACAAGGTGGGTTTCACAGTAAATAGGACTTCAAAAAACAAACCGGTTGTATGCCGGGTCAAGCCTTTTGAATGGCCTTTACTTTCCTTTCAAGGGCAAATGCATTTTTCCGAAAAGGAAGAAGTCGCACGGTGCCATATCAGGTGAATACGGGAAGTGGTTAATTGTTGAAATGTGATTTTTGGTCAAATAATCGTTCTTCGAATGTTAGATTCTGAGCAATTTTTGGTCGTCACTCAATTTGTGCGAAACAAACCATGCACTCACCTTTCGTAAGCCCAAATGTTCGGTAAAAACGCGATAAATCGATGTTTTGGAGATGTTCAATTCCATTTCTATGAAATTCAATGATAAGTTCGGCTGACTTTTGATGAAATCACGCACAGTTTTGATCGAATTTTGATTGGCCCACATGTTAATCGTCATTTGTGTCCTCACGACTACTTTGAAAACTTTGAAACCACTCTGCAACGGGATAGCCAATCATCGCCATAAACTTGTTTCATTAATTGAAACGTTTTGGTAAAAGTTTTATCAATTTTGAAACCAAACTTAATGTTGGCTCTTTGTTCGAAGCTCCTTTTCGCACCGATAACACAAAAATACTGACACTTAAAAGGCAATAATTTCACTTCCAATCAATGACAATCGATAAGGACAGCAGATTCTAACGCACCTGTCAACATATAGATGGCTCCACGAGGGAGCACTAGATTGAAAATGTCCCGTTTACTTTGGCAGGTTCTTTTCAATTTCTAAAACTGGATCAATCGATTTCCAAAACCTTGTCTTCAGGTTAATTCCTCAACAGCAAAATTATTCACCATCACCAAGCTCCCGGAACTTTTCGCGGGTGCAAATCAATGCATGTGAACCGTTGGTTGTTCTTACGGAACCTGTTTTGTATCCAGCTTTACTTGAATGGTTCCAATCGGCGTATCTTACAGCTCCTAGATAATCAAAACAGAGCTTGTATGACTTGACGATCTCCACTATTTTATCAATACTTTCGACCGTAGGCTTTCCAGAGCATGGTGCAACGTCGATATCAAAATTATGTGTTTAATTGCCTGTCAAGACCATAAAACCAAGTTACGAATTATCACCGGAAACTTTCTATTCATTATCACCTATCCGTCGATTTAATAAACATATTCTTGCGAAGTTTTGTCTTAATTAGATTAAGCGTTAAGTTTTATAAATTTCAAAGTTAACATTGCATAACATCTGATTACTAAATTTTATCAGAAACATTGGTAATTTTATTAACACCCAAATACCTTGTTGCATCATAATTGCTTGAGACAGAAGCACCCATTAAATTCATCTTGAAAATAATTTTTATTAAAAAATATTTACAATAGTGCCACCTAGAGATAACCTCTTCACTTCAGTTAAATACTATTAGATTTAGACTATTATAAACATTTTATATACATACATACAGACATTAGTAAACTAAATAATTTAAAATTAATGACAAGTGGATGTTAAAAGTCATTCGCCTTTCAATGTTGAAGCTTATAAGCGATCAATTACTGGCATCCTCTTATGAGAAGCAGCTAGTAATAGAAGCAACTGAAAGAGAGTAAGGAATACCAAAACGCATGGAACCGATTTCGAGTACAAACAGAAAAAGTTTCTTTCAAGCATATATAGCAGGTGCCGCTGATATTTGTTACATTTCATCTAAAAATTGGAATATTATCTTCTTCTTCTTGATTGGCATAGACACCGCTTACGCGATTATAGCCGAGTTAACAACAGCGCGCCAGTCGTTTCTTCTATTCGCTACGTGGCGCCAATTAGATATTCCACGTGAAGCCAGGTCCTCCTCCACTTGGTCCTTCCAACGGAGTGGAGGTCTTCCTCTTCCTCTGCTTCCCCTGGCGGGTACTGCGTCGAATACTTTCAGAGCTGGAGCGTTTTCGTCCATCCGGACAACATGACCTTGCCAGCGTAGCCGCTGTCTTTTAATTCGCTGAACTATGTTAATGTCGTCGTATATCTCGTACAGCTCATCGTTCCATCGAATGCGATATTCGCCGTGGCCCACGCGCAAAGGACCATAAATCTTTCACAGAACTTTTCTTTCGAAAACTCGCAACGTCGACTCATCAGATGTTGTCATCGTCCAAGCCTCTGCACCATATAGCAGGACGGGTATTATGAGTGACTTATAGAGTTGGTTTTTGCTAGTCGAGAGAGGACTTTGCTTCTCAATTGCCTACTCAGTCCGAAGTAGCACCTGTTGGCAAGAGTTATCCTGCGTTGGATTTCTAGGCTGACATTGTT
>NW_017535297.1:592059-624302 GCF_001853355.1 Bactrocera latifrons
GTAAAAGAATCGTTTCTGGCCACTCCCAAGTGAATGGCGATCAGAAAACTTTCCTCACTTGCGTGAACTTCTACACATGACTCCATCCTCCATTGGAATAATATATTGTGACAAAAAACCAACCGGAAACTGTAGTTAAATTTCTCGGGTAAATAAGATTTCAATATAAATATATTGGTTGGTGGGACTTTCCTTAATTACAATGCCAAATATGAGCGCGATCTGTTAACCAGTTTGTTTACAGCAGCGAGTTAAGTCGGTAGACACAGTGGAGCTTTGCGATTTTTACAATGGATAAAGATACCGAAAAAAGAATTTGTCGCAATTTTTTTATTTCTAACCAAATTCTGTATGTGGAATCGTTGCAAATGTTGGAAAGTGCTTACGGTGATTGAGTTTTATCAAAAACATAAACCTACGAGTGGTACAAAGCTTTCAAAGGTAGTCGAGAGGTCGCTGAAGACATGACTCGTTCTTGACAGTCTTCAACTGATGAAAATATTAGAAATTTTAAGGATAGAATACCTAAAAATCGTCAGGTAAGTGTTAGAGAGACGGCAATTGAGCTCGACATCTCTCGCGGGTCCGTTCGAATGAATTTGGTGGATATTTTGGCTATGAAACGGTTTCTTGCTCGACTCGTCCCGTTAAAGCTGAATTTGTTTTTAAAGAGTATCGTAGACAGGTCTCTTTGGATATGGTCGGTCTTTCGTATTCCGATCCCACTTTCAAGAAGAACATTATTACTACCAAAGAGATATGGGTTTCTCAGCTTGAATGCAACGCTCATCAGAATGGAAATATGGTTTTATAAGTATTTATCGGTCAAAGTATATAATGTATATATTAACAGCTAAATATAAAATGTTTTTTTATTCATGTGATTTTCAAGGACACGGATACAATGGATACAATTAAATATTATAGCCAAGAATTTAGGTTTATTATAAATATAAAGATTTTGCAGAATTTTTTTAATTACTTATGCCAAGTAGACGTCGCGGCTACCTCGAATAAATTCTTTTCGGGCCTCATAAAAAGTAATCACGCCCACAAAGCTCACCAATAGTATCAAAAACTCCAAGAATTATTACTTTATAGCGTTCCCTATTGACTGCAGCATTTTGGGCGGCTTCATTTTTTAAAATGGACCAATGATTCTCCGAACGTACCATACGCTTAATGGTCATTCGGCTTCGATTCTTTTAAGAGTTGGATTTTATAAGTCCGCAAACCAAGAGTCTTCTGCAAAATCTTTCATAAAGTGGATGGGCACAGCTCCAAGTGTTACGCACGATAGCAGATGTTCGCATTCAAGTTTTCTGCCATACTCTCTGCTCAACAGCAACAATGACGTCTTCGGTGCAGATGCATCCGACGAACCAAGCCATTAGTTTGGTAATAAATTTGTACGATTTGAAAACGTTATTTCTTAGTAGGTTTGTTCATTCAAAAATGGAAAAACAAACTGTGTCTAAAACAAGTAACAGCAGTCGAAAAAACACTCCAAAAGAAATTTTGTTTCCTTGAATGCTACACGTTTAAAAAAGAATATCTGTTTTGTTACAATTGTGATATTGGAAAAAATTGAAAAGCCGCTCTTTATATAAATTTGGCGATAAACGATTATCATTCGTCTTGTTGATTTTATTATGTACGCCGATTAATATAACATTTGAGATAGTCACAAAAATTTTTGGTGTGAATATTGCTTTTAAAAAAGTTTACCTAGCAGATCTCCAACACCTGGTATTTTTTGTTTTTCTGTTTTTTCTTGCTGTTATCAATTAGTACTTTCCTTCAAAAATCAATGGGTCTTTCGGGGAATCATTCTCTCAAACATGACATTACCGACTCCTGCAATTGGCCACGCTTCTTCACAGTTGTTTCAAAATATCAGATATTTATACAGTGTGAACTTTTTTATAGAAAAAAATAAGTATAAAGTTGTAGGGAATTTAAAGCAATATTTTTGATCACGTCATTGCCAACCACTTTAAAGTTATATGTGAATATGATTATCAGGAGCATTTCACTATATAGAGTCCAATTATTCCTCCAACCGAATTTATTACCACAAGCATCTTATCCTTAGCAGGGGCATATGGATGATTAGACTAACGAAATTTATTATCTTCATATATTAACATAGTAGGAATACCCTCAGAACATGAGGCATGTGGGTATAAAATATATACTATACATATCGACAGAAGGCAGATGAAACGTCCATCACAGACAACGCTTCATTATAATCAAGCACATACACGCCTTTGAACCGCAACGGCGCGGTTGACAAGAACAACTGCCACGGCACTGTCATGTCGGCAACAATATAATTTATGACTTAATTATCGGGCCATAGTTAATGTGTTCAATAAAATAGTCGACAAAATTGCACACACACCAAACAGCTACAAATAATCGAATGAACGACAACATGTCGTACCGTTTAGCCTTTCCTGTCATTAAGGCGGCCTGCTAGACAAGTCACCATAACGGCAACTGCAGCAGCATCTCAGGTTTTTGAATTGTTGCCCCCACACTGTTGCTTTGCTCACTTTGCTGCGGCTGCGCTGACTTCTGATTAAACATTTAGTTTATGGTTATTTTTCACTCTACGCGCCGACTGATGCCATTCTTGAACGCGCTGTAGTAATTTTTTCTGTTGTTGTTGTTATACACTTATTACAATATTATATAGGATTTGAGTGCGCTTGCGACATACGATGTGACAGTGGTCGGGGCCATCAATTTGCTTTTAAATACAACAATTTGATTGTAGCCATGCGCCGTTGCGATTGGCACTGATGTTGTCTCACTTACTTATGAATGTAGAATGTTGTTGATTGTCTTGTTTGTTTGTTATTGTTGTTGTTTTTTAGTGCATAAGTTATGTATATCTCGCTTGCGAGGTGATGCGAAGCGCGCCTACCATGTACTGCCTCATTCGGCCGCATGCATCGTTGTCAGGCGACAACACCAACGTCTTCAGCAGTTGGAAGTCATTTATTGCTCTACTTGATGCCGATTGCTTGCTGTTCATGGTGTAGCGGCTGCTGTCTGACATCGCATTTCGCGTTCCTACGCTCAWCGCGCTTAGTGTGGCAATAAAAATTCATTTAAAATGGCAGCGATTATGTCTCAACAGACCATAAAAGTCACTCAAATGACAATTACTACTTAGGCTTCGAACTGTCAGTGGAAACCAGAATGTCACATTAAATGTTCATCGAATTTGGCTGCAATTTGCGGTGACAGTGGTGAGCGGCGTTGTAAAATGTGTTGAAATCATAAACCTTTAGTATTAATTTTCCGGCTTACTTTAATTCGTGTAATAATTTATATGTATTCTGTGATAATAAGGAGTTCTTAGAGAGATTTGTTTTATGGAGCAAATGTAACGAAATTATTTCTACCAAAATCTTGATTATAAAGTATTCTGCTATCTACATTACAATAAGTTTTATAACACTTCATTGAGTTGATGATACTTAATAGAAAAATGGAGAGGGCAAGTTTTATTATGAGATTTCGTCCCTTAACTAGAACTTAATCACAAAATCAGCGCTGTTAATTGAATTACAGCATTGTTGTATCCTATAATGGAAGATCTAAAATGGACTGTTCCGACGTGAAGAAATTATAGGGAAGGAGGGTTAAATGAGTTGTTTGGAGTGAATATGCAAAGAGGCGGTTATTAGCATGCAAGGACTCGTTGCATGTAGCACTGGAAGCAACTGGAGTTCGTTTCTTTAGCTTCTTTAATTAAATAACGATGTTCGGATTTATTAATACTTAGAAATACTCCCCCAATCTCCTTAAAATAAATTTTTCATTACAAAAATCAGATTAAAAATAAAAATACAAAAATTTTCATCCTGAATACCGATTTGGAAAATACAAACAACGAAATTATCAATCTCATGTATATAATTAGATTTAAAAAAAAATTGGCTTGAATTTTATATTTCATGTTTCATATTCACGTCTTTTTCTCTACAAGAACCTCGTTACTGATATTGGTATTTTTTTTTTTTTTTTTTTTTTTTTTTTTTTTTTTTTTTTTTTTTTTTTTTTTTTTTTTTTTTTTTTTTTGTTTTGCCTCTTCTGTTCACTTATACCCTTAGAATAAATGTAGAAACCTATTTTACCATTGGAAGTTTTCGAAAAACCCCAAAAATAATAATACTGCTCGGCGTTCGAAGCACTCGGCGTGCATACCTGTAATTTTCAACTCGTTTTTCTCAAAACACACTTTTTTAAATTGCCGGACATAATTTCGGTCGAACTACTCAACCGATTTGCTTAATATTTTTTTAAATGTTCGCAAAATGCCTGGCTATCGTCTCTTTATTTTTGATAATTTATTGATAATGTTATGACCAAATTAATGTAAAAACATGGGGAAAAATTAAAAAAAAAAGGTTAATTACTTTTTTATTTATCAGCATTCTTTTAATGATTGTAGTAGGGACGATGACCATTCACGTACTTTTTAAGAATACATTGGGCTTTTGTGTTTCAGATGATCCAAACATGAGAAATCGTGCCATTCACTCAGCCATTTCTCCGACAGATGTCATCAAAAAATTGCGAAAAAAATTTGTTTATAATCTCCACGATTTACATACCTCATGATGAATGTTTAAATAAAAAATATGTAGCTCTGAATTTCATATATGGTAGTTACATTTCTTTTTTACATTCTTGTATATACAACTTCTTATTATATAAAATAGCAATTTCGTTTTATATCTCAATCCACAAGCAGCATAATTACAATAATTCTAAATAATTCCAAGTGCGAATTTATGTATGTCCAAAAGGTTTCTAAAATTACACATCCATTTCTTGCTCATACTCGTCCCACTGCGCACTCGCCATGGGTCAGACATAAGTTTCCTGCTGTCTGGTGCATCCGAATAGCTCTGCGAATATCGTAAATACAGTAATGCCCATTTGACTAAAACAATCTATATTTCAACAACTTAAATGGCACACACTGCTAGCTACATTTGCATACTTGTATATACATACACATGTTCATAAGTGAGCATACACATGCATAAATATAACATTATAAAGAACCACATACTTATGTTGAGTGCGTAAGTAGTTTGTATGTCTATATGAGTATCTCATACCTTATCCAATGCCACCACTTAAGCCACTAGTGATGGGCTTATTTAACACATTATGACCGCAATAAAATTGTATACAACGTTGTCTGCTGGTGTGCAGCTCAATGGCCACAAAATTTATACGATACACGCCGCCATCATAAAAGCACCAAACAATTTATATGTAAATAGGCTTTGTGTGGCCGGGTGCCTGTACGCTCGTGCAGCAAAATGACATCTCCAATTGCCTGTATGTTTGTATTTTGCAATAGGCCATAAATTTTATAACTTCAAAATCAATTAGACTTGAATAGGCGACTGTCAAAGTGTTGGTGCATTAACATTAAGTTAGTAAACATTTGAGCAGGAAATCATTAGTGGCCAAGATGGCTGCTAAGAGCAAATACATTCTTAGGCATAATATTTATTAATGTTATGCTTTATAAATTAATTTATTGCACTGTATGCTTAAGTTCTATATATCTGGAAAAAATTTTACTTAAATATCTTATTTACTACAGAATTTCATCTAAATGTAAAAGGTTTTAAACTAAAATTATTCGTATAATTTTTATGATGACTATCTATGTCTATATCCATATCTATATATCTATCGACACCGTCCTTTTCTCTAAATTTCTTAATTGCAATGGAAGAAATGAAAAATTATTATTTTTAATTCATAGGGAATCAGAAAATAGGAATAAACTTCCTTCGAGTATTTTGCTCATCGAAGTGTGATATGAAAAGTGAAGATATCTTCAATGGAAAGTAAAACATTAGTTATATACTAGTGAGCAATGATACGGATAAAGAGTTGCATTATTTTGAATAGCTTATAGGATATTAATTTTGTCCAGCAAACAATTAGACCACGCGAGATATATAATACATATGTTTATATAAACATAATCTTCGAAATGGCGAGACAAATTGCCACTGAGGAAAGTTCTCTGAGCGCCATCCCTCACCAGGATTGTGCGCTGAATTTTGGACCTTCCACGTAAATAGCGTCCCCAATGAAAAGGAAACAACAGCCTCGGATAAGAGACCGCCCTTTTTCAGATCGTGCGACAATATGGATATTACTCGACCGTATACACTTGAAATTTTAACTATAACTTCACTGTAAAATTATGTAAAATTTTTTTTGCAACTTGTTTTTAAAATAAATACTGTGACCCGTTAAAAGTCCTATTGAAAAAAGCGGTCCTTTTTCCTTAATCCTAATATTTTTATAGTCTCGCAACAAAGTTGCTAAAGAGAGTATTATAGTTTTGTTCACATAACGGTTATTTGTAAGTCCTAAAACTAAAAGAGTCAGATATAGGGTTATATATACCAAAGTGATTAGGGTGACGAGTAGAGTTGAAATCCGGATGTCTGTCTGTCCGTCTATCCGTCTCTCTATCCGTCCGTGCAAGCTGTCACTTGAGTAAAAATTGAGATATCATGATGAAACTTGWTACACGTATTTCTTGGCTCCATAAGAAGGTTAAGTTCGAAGATGGGCAAAATCGGCCCACTGCCACGCCCACAAAATGGCGGAAACCGAAAACCTGTAAAATGTCATAACTAAGCCATAAATAAAGATATTAAAATGAAAGTGCGCGTGGCTCCGCCCCCTACTAACTTTTTTGTACATATCTCGAAAACTACTATAGCTGTCTCTTATACACATCTAGATGTGTATAAGAGACAGAATTTCTTGGCTCCATAAGAAGGTTAAGTTCGAAGATGGGCAAAATCGGCCCACTGCCACGCCCACAAAATGGCGGAAACCGAAAACCTGTAAAATGTCATAACTAAGCCATAAATAAAGATATTAAAATGAAAGTGCGCGTGGCTCCGCCCCCTACTAACTTTTTTGTACATATCTCGAAAACTACTATAGCTCTGTCTCTTATACACATCTAGATGTGTATAAGAGACAGCTTATGGACCAAAAACCATATCTTAGGAAGTACTCTACCGATTTCAATGAAATTCGGTACATAATATTTTCTTAACACTCTGATGACATGCACCAAATATGGGTGAAATCGGTTCACAACCACGCCTGAAATCTCGATTATCACTTTATCATGCGAGAGTATAAAATGTTCGGTGACACCCGAAATTAGCCCTTCCTTACTTGTTATACATATTTTTGTGAAAAATCCAACAGATGATTGTTTATAAAAAACTTGAACTTAAAAAATTTCTTCGAGTAATTACATTGAAGTTTTCCAAAAGGTTTTCCAGTTACAGTATACACTATTTCCTAAAACATATTTTTGTGAAAATCACATTTGAAGATTTCCATCCAATTTTTTGTATACTCTCATAATTACTGAGTTATTATTTCTGTTTCGACTATCTCCCTAAATCCTTTCCTTAAATCTTATACAAACACAAAATGAATAAATTGCAGCGTAAATCCGTTTGTCGAAATAATAACATGCTTATCGCATTTATCTGCTGATTGATTGCCCACTCAGCGCCTTTCTTCTTTCATTTGTTAATTCCACAATATAGCTGTAAAAAATTTAATGAAAAGTTATGAGACAAATGTAGCTGTAATAATTTGTCTGCGCTTTCTTCAAAACTTCACAATGAACGAAAATTTTTAATTTATCTTTCCACTGGATGCACACCACGGCTGCGAGCCGATATAATGAAATGAGAAAAGCAAGCAGCTGAATGAAATCAAGTAGATATGTAGTATGTGCGTGTATAGAGATGAGTGCATGTGTGTTTGTTGCTTGCATGCAATCTTATTTATTTGTGTACATACTTGTGTCGGTTTGGGTATATACGAGATTGCTGGCGGATTACATTTATTTATTTACAGATTGAATGGCTGCGTCTCAGTGCAATGATTAAAGGCAGGAATGCAGGCACTCATTAAGTAATTTACATATCTCGCGTCAAAATGTCAGCAATGCGTGCAATAATTTTATGTCAGCGAAGCCTCATTTTGAATTCACTCGTTTGGTACGGTCTGGTTGTATGCGCGTATGAATTTGTTTGGTATGTATGTATGCACTTCTGCCTGATTTTTACACCCTGAACAACCGCTAAGTTTGGCACGAAGTGGGAAACTTATTTTACTTATTTTACTTATATATAAATGATCAGCGTCTGAACCGACTCGTTTTAGCTATAACTATCTGCCTGCACATTGTGACAAGTACATGGAATTTGCAAATAAAATGCAAAATATCTTATTATTCACAATATTTATTTTTCGCCTTCAAAGTAATCTCCAACGCATGTTTTTTTAGTTTTGGAAACACTTTTCTTAAGCACTTTTTTAGATGGCCTTCAGCTCTTTCAGCGAGACTTATCTTATCTCTTCGATCGCCTGAAAACGGACTCCACGGTGCGACAATTTTAGTTGAGGAAACAAGTAAAAATCACATGGAGCCAAATCTAGTGAATACGATGGTCGATTTATGGTATTCATTGCTCTTTTGGCTTTAAATTTGGTCCTTTTACAAAAAATTCATCTTTATCGGGAGGAATCGAGCAAGAAGGCGTATATACCCAAAATATCTCTACCAAAATCAATCGGGACTCGGAAGAGATATCGAGCTTTCTTGCCATCTTTCTAACACTAGCCTGGCGATTTTCGAACACCTTACCCTTCACTTTTCGACAGTCTTTCAAGGCTTGTGTTTTTGATGAAACTGAATCATTCGCAACGATTCTGCACACGAAATTTGGCTAAAAATACAATATTTGAGAAAAATTGTTTGTTCGACATTTTTATCCATTGCAAAAATCGTGACGCACTACTGAGGTGTACCGACTTAAGCAGCTGCTGGAAACAAACTGGTCGACAGATCGCGCTCTTATTTAGCACAGTAATTAAGGACGATCCAAGTTAAAAAAATACATTTTTTGGAAATTCATTTACCAGGGGAATTTAATTATAATTAGCAGGTACTTTTTTGGCCCATTGTATATTTTCTGATCTGAAAAGCATATTGTTGCCGTACAAACTGATGTATCTTCACTATATTTTAGATGGATTATTACTCAAAGCAATGATAAAATCTCCATAGATATTGTGGGAATGGAACTACAATATCATGTAGCTGCCTTAAAAACTAACCTATCAAGAGATATTTTTTTTTCTTTTATTTTTATTAAATCTTTCTTCAATGTAGGGCAAAACGTATATCCCTAATGTAATAGGAGTGTTAGTAATTTAAATATTCGGACACTTCTTACGGTTAGTACGACTGCGAAAATTTGCTGCCGTAATATTACTAAGAAATACTACTTTGGCATTATAATACCCTGCAGAAGAAAACATATTTTACTTGTCGATCAATTTATAGTTTCTTATCAAAATTAATAAAGATTTTTGACAATTAGTTTTCACAACATGCGTAAGAGAGTTATCTCAAACAGAGAATTAGTAGAGACTAGCATGAATTTCAACTCACAAATCTCACTTTTTCTTCATTATAAAATCTATTATAAGTAATCTATCTTATCGGAAGATTATCTAAAATACACTATATATGATTACTTTGTTGATATAAAAATATTTATCACCATAGGCTCTAACAAACAGGCGAATGGTTAGTCCGGCTTTTTAGAAAAACACATTTTGGTCTAAATTCGACTGTAAGCTGTCCATAGCGTTACACCAGTTGCTAGATACCTACCTTACTCTCCGAAACCATTACTGTAGTATGCCTTATCTTTTGATATCAAATAGGCCACATTCTCAGCGATTTGTTTACAATGATAATTTTTTTAGGGTGTAATTACAGGAAAATGCTGTGACGACCAGATCGGAATCATACAATGGATGCGCCATGAACACGATATGTTTTTAATTATTTATACCACAGTGAATAGGAAGGTGAAAGTCCATTTCTATATTTTTAATGCGTTCGTTAAATTGATAAATTTTTTTTTTTTTTGGAGATTCAAATTATTTTCTTGATTTTTTTGATGTTTTCGTCCGTAAAACTATTTTTAAAGTCGATTGGTGTATCGATCCAATGAGTGATAGGTTCAATTCGGCCATTTTAAATTTCACTATCAATTCTAAGTCTCGGTCACCCAAAATCATTTTAATAGATCATATTGATTATGTGTGTTTTTTTTTTTTTTTTTTTTTTTTTTTTTTTTTTTTTTTTTTTTTTTTTTTTTTTTTTTTTTTTTTTTTTTTTTTTTTTTTTGTTTTATTCGTAAGAACTTCTTTTGAAGGTCAATTATATTTCGAAGTACATATCCTGCGCAGATATTATTCTTCCATCCGATTCCTGATGTCAATAGCTTCTTTTAATCAAAAAAGTGTATACCCACAGTACTACCTCAGATATTGTTTCCGTGATGATTATGGGCGGAAGCCACGAATTTCACGATTCATAAGATTAAAATAATTATGGGGAAATAAGTTGACCAGCAATTCATTTCAGAAACTTATAATCGATATTCACCAAACATCGAATTGAGTGATTGTAGCTCTAAAATTGAAGAGCCACAAAGATTTACTGTGATCATGAATAAGATTAGAACTTAGTGAAAAAATCTTTTTGGACTGCACAGTTTGCATATATTTAGACTGCATCATTAAAAACTTAGCTTGTAAAGTTCATTTTAATATTTTAATTCTTACTTAATGAAGGGTATAAACTATTTGACCAAACCCAACATAAAAAATGTCTTTTATGCAAATCATTTATTATCTTTTTCTTACGAGTATACCTTATCCTTCATTAATATTTTGAGCGTATGTATGTGATATGAACTGTCGAAATATGAATGCCCACAGCTGCTGCAAAAATATCAGCACTAATTGCTTGCAACACCGACAGACGCGTCCGACATGGCGAGAAGAGAAATGCCAATGTGACAACAACAACAACAGCAACAACAACCACGAAAATAATATAGATACTTCTCAAGTGATTGCATTCAACCGCTACACTTCTCTCCCCCTTCCGCACACTGCTTTTAACGGCGGAGCTTTGGCTTGGTCATATGGAAATCTCTTTCGCAAAGCGGCAAAAGGAAATATTGAAATCATAATTCATTTTTCATGAATGACAAAATTTCGCTGTCAACTGTCAACCCCTATAATGCGCCGTTGATATGCGTGTGACAACGGCGTCCGACCAAATGCTTTGCCGACAGGCAATGAAAAGGCGCCGCGAATTGTCTGAATTGAGAGGGGCGCAGGGGATACAAGACACCTTAAAACACACTGAACGAAAAGAGTTCTTTGGTGAGGCCAAAAAAGAGGCTTGACTTTTGAAATAACTATTAGCGATGGCAGGAAGTCAGCGGGGCGTATGCGCTTTCCAAGCAATGAAGCTAAAAAATCAACAACAAAACTATGGATATACGAAAGCGTACAGCGGCAACACTAAGGAGGAGTACGTGGTAGACGCAGACTTTGCCGTAGTTGGAGGTCTGCGCAGTTATGGCGGAGGTACATGCACATGCATACAGACCCGCAGCTCATACATATTTATCTTCTCACAAAACTGTCAAAAAGCATTAACATTTAATTGAGGCTAATTTAAGGCAAAATATATTTCTTATGGAAATTTATGCGTTCAGTTGACATACACACATACCAACAACAACAAAAATATCAGCAACAACAGCAATTTCTCTTACCGCAGCACTCTGAATTCTGTTTTTTTTACGACTTTTTGGTTTGATATTTTCTCCGTAAATTTCGTTTTTTTGTTTTTTGTGCCACATTGAACGGATACAATACGAATTGTATTTATTTATTGCTCTTGCTGCCGTTGCCGCGACGCCTGTTGTTTTCCTATTATGCAGCATGCTATATGGGTGCGTGGAAATGTGAGAAATGAACATTTTGTAAAAATGTCACATTAAATTTAATTTATGCGCTGTTGCGCGCAACACGAATGTGGACAGACAGCCAGTTCAGCCGTCAGCCAACCCCCGGTCCGGTTCAGCAAGCCAAAATCACGAGAAATACAAATATACAAGTACAACAAATCTTTGCGAAAAGTGCGCCTGCCCTCCTGCCCAGCGTTGCTACTTGAGTGCGAAGTTACTGCGTTGCCGCATCCTCATTCGCATCGCTGGTGGTGTTTGCTGTTGCTGCCCGCCAAGATAAATATCTTGCACATCAGTGCCTTCAACAGTTCGGTCCGTACACGTTCCAATGCACAAGCACATAAGTACACTTATTTGCTCATACAAACCGTATCAACGCGTGTATCTGTCCAATATTGCTGACATTGATGATGAGCGGCATGCATTTTTTATCCCCTCTAGTCTTAATTTTACACTTCTGCTTGGTTTCTGTTGATCGCTGAGATTTAATGTACAAAAATATGGCATGTGGTAATTTTTCATAAATTATTCAGTTGTTATATGTCATTATGGTCGTCACTAGCTTTATCGCAATGCGTGAGATCTCTCGTTGACCCCTCACACGGGAAGATTGAATGAAGGGATGCGGTTAATCATCAGTGGCAATATGTTTATAGGCACAACTGCATTAAAAATTAATTTCGTATTTTTTTTTTTTTTTTTTTTTTGGTTGTTAATAGAAATCATCAAATTTATTATCCGAATCTATATAAGATTATACTCGTAAAAGCATTTGACTTCGAACTTAAGCTTTGCCAACCAATACTGAGATTTGATTGAGGGTTGTAGATAAAATAAACTGCAATACATGTAGACAAAGGGAACTGCCTTGACATCGAAATCAATATTAAGAAACAACAAGAAATATTATTGCAAAAGGAAGCGAAAATGCGATTTAAGCAACAGAAACTTTAAAAGAAAAAACGGTTCCGTATAAGGTTGCCTATTATCACCGTGTTATATAGGGATAGCACTTGGATGAAATTTGTAGATAAACCTAACCTTCGAACCAAAAGTTTATACATTTTTCAGCTGTTGAACAATTAGGTTGAGAAAGTACATAAAAAGATTCGAAAAAGTATATAAAATAATAAAGTGTATTACTTAATATAATACCCGGCACAGGTGCATTGCTGATAGCAACAATAAATATAACTAACTCTGAAACGTGTCAGGCAGAACGTTCTAGTTCTTCCTGTAGTAGGCGGAGCTGAACAATTCCTTCGGAGATTTCAGTATTAACTTAGACAACAATTCATGCCGAACTCCTTGAATATAGCTCTTATCTTCTGAAAAAATTTGCCATACAAATTACTGTTTTCGATCGTTCGTTGTGTATGACGGCTATACTGTCGATATTGGATCACTGTAGTTTCAAATATCGACGGTTCTCACAAATTTTCAGCTTGTTGAGGAGAATAGGATGTGTACAAAACTTTAGATCGATATCTAAAAAACTAGGAGACAAAAACTCATATTTATAGACATATGGACCCAGCTCGTCCAGCTGAATATTTATATCGGTATACATTTTAGGGTCTACAACGTTTTTTCTGGGATGTTGCAAAGTTCGTTGGCAAAATTAATATACGCAGTCTCCGGCGGTTTCTTCTAGAATGTAGTAAAGTAAAATACGACGTTTAGAATACTTAATGAGTGTGAACCAAACTCTGCGTTACGCGAAACCGTCATTATACTTTAACTACTGATTTGATAATTTCTGTACAATCCATATCATTAATGAAATGTGGCTATGAGGAATTAAAACATCTAAGAAGCCAGTAAAAATTTCTGTAGACCATAAAATAAATTTCATCGAGATAATAGTTCTTCTAAATATATCAAAGACCACTTGTTTAAATCATGATGGAAGACGCTTGACCTTACAGTCGGCTGGAAACAGAAGCGTCATGGTTAATTTGAGAGTGTTTGAAGTTCTGCAATTACATAACTGGTGATCCCAGAGAAGTACTTTTTTATCAGTCTTTTTTTGACTGATCACGTGTGAGTCGTATCAAGCTATAATGTTATATTTCTTCAGTATTGTTTGGCATTTCATCAAGGAAAGACTTACGCCTAACGACGTCGACAAATCGGTCCACTTTATTACTAAAATGGACGTTCTGTGAAAAATGTGTTTCGCGCGCTTCGCTCAACTTATGGTCAACGTAATCGTCCTACAATTTATACTAAACATTCAGCACACAGTGAAGAAAGTATAGAATTTGACGTCGAAATCTTAAATTGAAAGCCCACAAGATATGCAAAAATTGAAGTTGCTCGTCCTTCGCAAGCGACATCCCTTTGCTCTATTGGCTCTTGAAAGAAAGTTCCAAGAAGATTCAAAGTTTTCGAGCCAAACTTTGTTCAGCGATGAGGCCCGTTTTTGGGTCAATAGGTAAACAAGCAAAATTGTTGCATTTGGGACGAAGAGCATGAAGATATTCAAGAGCTGTAATTTCATCCAGAAAAAAACAACAGTTTAGTGGTCTTTGTGAGGCGGTGGAATCATCGGTCCACATTTCTTCAAAGATTGTTGCCGGTGAGAACATAACCTTCAATACTATTGAATGCCTGAAATTGAAGCCCGTGATTTCGACAAGGCGACGCCACTTTCTACACATCGTATCAATCAATGGATTTATTGAGATAATATTTCGCTGAGCAGATAGTTTCACGATTAATGGCGGTCGACTGGCAGCCAAGATCGTATAACACCGTTAGAGTTTTTCCTGTGGGGATATGTAAAATCTAAAGTTTATGCGGACAATACCGCATCGATTCACGCCTTGGTGCAAAACATCACGCGTGTCACTCGCCAGTGGCCATTTGAAATTTATGTTTCCTTTATTTGAGCCTCGAAGCGGATCACATTTTAAAATGAACTTATTATATTAGCTGTATTTTGAAGAAAATGTTCTTGTATATTTATGATCTTTAGATTGATTCCTGGAATTGTAAAATCTTAAAATAACTTCGAAAATTTTATGAATTGTTCCAATGATGTTTAATTATGTTTTATGAATTTTAATGCTTCGATACTTTATTTTATGTGTATATTCATGTACGTAAGTTTAATATACTTGTAGTATAGAATCATATCGTCGTCAACTATTATCACACAATAATAAAATTTGTGTATAAAGCGTGTAGCGTGCTAAGCACTTATACCTTTAGTGGATTTGCTGCTTGACTTAGATTAGTGGTTTATCCTTCTATATATAATATGTATATACAAGTAAATTCGCTACAACTCATCAAATACTCTGATTGCAATAATTTGAATTATTTTTATTACTTAAGTTTATAGCCCTAGATTTAAAAGCAGTTATACTAAAAGTTAACAAACAACAGAGATTTTTTAAATTTATTATTTGTTGTTTTGAGTTAGAGGCATTTGGTAGAATAGCGTTAGTTTGAAATGCAAATGTATAAGATTAACTTCCGCGGATATTAAGAGCACGCGACTTTATGATTTAGTAAACAGGAAGATATGCGATGATGTAAGGAATCTAGACATAAACAATATGAGAAGTTTTCAAATCCATTATGAACACGCAAAGCGTTTTTTATGGAATTATAAAAATTATCGTTGGGGTGCTTTGAGAACACAGGTTTAAATTTAACATATCATTGTGAGATGAATATAATGATATGGAAAAATAATAAACAACAAGAAGGGGAAGGATAAGTTCGGGTGCAATTAAACATTTCGGGGGTTAGGGTCTAAATTCGAGTTCATTTGTATATGTACAATATACATATTAGACGACCTATTTTTTAATTCTAAAATCCCCTGTATCGAACTACAGGTTTATATCTCATACGTGTGCTTAGTTATGGAATTTTGTAGGTTTTCGTCCTCACTTTTTCGTTCAGGAACTCGTGTACCGGAGAGACGGGCTCTGAATTCAACTCGTCTCGTCAAACTGATAATTCATATACATATATGGTATAGCACATAGAGAGCGACACGACATGGCAGAACGACAGTGAAGTGTAAATGGCGTCGTGTATCCTACGACATGAACATTTGTAAGAAGTCAGCGATAGATAAATAGGTAAATATTTTCGTTTTAAGAATATTTTCAAGTTAGTGAGAGCGACAATTGAGGGTCTGCAGTCGTGTAGTCGTGCAGCTGTCTAAATAACTGTGCACTTAAAAACGTGTGTATTTTAATATTTGACAGATATCGCGTGCAGTCTGTCGCGCTCTGTAAGTTCAACACTTGAGTATAAAAATTGTGTACATTAGGGCAAAACAGCATACTATTCCCACAAAAAATAGATTTTATATATTGTGTACTCTTAACGCTTACACTCAACCCTATGTTTAGAAATAAATTCCAGAATTTAAGATATGTAAATCATAATTACATAGTTCTTACTAGCAACCAAAAAAATTAACAGTACTTGGGCTCGTCCGGGATTTGAACCCGGGACCTCCCGCACCCTAAGCGGAAATCATACCCCTAGACCAACGAGCCAGTTGCAATATTGATAACCGCTTCGTGTGCTTGGCATGATTCCATGCACAGATAGCTGACCAAAAACTTGTTTAATTCATTGAATATTTAATGGGTTGACGTGTAACAAATGATTGTTGGACAAAAAATATATGTAGATACACCTACTGATATTGGCTTTATTTGGTACTTTTATGTAAATGAAATAGAAAACCAGTCGCTTTGAAAATATTTATGGTATAGTATAATTTATACACGGTAATAATATTTTAAGACTGATGCACTATTTTAATAAATTGATATACCATACTTTAATAAATAGTTACAAACATTTTAAATGTGGTTATATATATTAATTTTTTTTTTATATTTAGGAATAAAAATGATTATCTTGTAGATACACATTAAGCAATCTATATTTAGTTGAGCCAAATCATTACCTTCATATAGAAGTCCACAATCTTATATTTAGGAATAAAAATTAAATTCGAAGAGATTACTTTCCTGATAGTAGAATGTCTGTGTGCTACAAATGGTTTGAATCGGTCAAATACTTCCCTTAGCCCCCACGGCCGATATGTGAGTTGTGTTAATAAAATTAAGATAACGTGTTTTTCTTATAACGATGAATATTTGAGCTTCGATTGAATAAAATTGTGTGAAAACTCGCCCTAGACCGCTTATAATTAACAAGTCTAATATACCTGAAAGTACTTCCCTGGCAAGTTGCAAGGGTACGAAATGTGCGGTTATACCCAAACTATTTCTTATTTGTTACGATTATGTTTTCGATCAAAATCATTTTTATTTATTTCAATATTCTTTTGCTTATTGTATGGCAATATAATATTTCCAATAGGGATATATCATCCCTATGGTTTCCTATTGCAACTTTGTTCGTGCGCCTTTGCCATTTTATGGGCGTAATAATTGTCCATCTCTATTTCTCTCTATTCGTTGATGAAAATTGATGAAAATTTCGAACGTAATACGTCTATTACATGATGTTCAGTTACCTATACGGAAATGAACCGTTCGAAGTAATGTTCGAAGTAATGCATCGAAGCTAATATACTCTTCACAGCTGGATTTCTTTTAGTAACTACGCGTTCAGTTTGTATGGAAGCTATGTGCTATAGTAACCCGATCTGAACAATTATCTCGGGGGTTACATTATTATTTTAGAAAATAACCTGTGCCAAATTTTGTGAAGATGCATTGTGAAATATGAAAATTTTCCATACAAGAACTTGATTCCGATCGTTCAGTTTGTATGGCAGCTATATGTTATAGTGCTCCAATATCGGCAGTTCCACTGTCGATTCTTATGCGAAGAAATCTACTTATTATTAATGCGCCGCCATTACATTCACCTAACTTGACAGTTTGGTGTGATTTATGGTCTGAAGGAATCATCGTCCGTACTACTGTCGTGGAGGCTCACATCCCCGCTGTCCAAAAAAAGCGACGCACAGGACAAGAACTGAGACGAGTAGATCCTTGTGGCATTTACTACAGTGGCCTTATAAAGGAGTACAACTTCAGTGTGGGATTCGTGGAGAGAGACTCCGTTGTCAAATACTCTCATTCGCTCCGGTGAATGAACGTCTAGCCACAATCCGCATCAAAGCGAGGTTCTTCAACATATCGCTGATTTGCGCCCACGGCCCGACTGAAGAGAAGGACGATATGACCAAAGATGCCTTTAATGAGTGCTTGGAAAGCACTTACGAGAGCTGCCCCCGCCACGATGTCAAAATCGTGCTTTGCGACTTTAACGCCAGGGTGGGCAAAGAAGGTATATTTGGCACTACGATCGGTAGATTCAGCTTCACGACGAAACATCCCCGAATGGGTTGAGGCTGATTGGCTTCGCCGGGGCCCGACATATGGTTATCTGTGGTACTAGATTCCAGCAGCAAGCGACCTGGCTGTCTCCAGATCGAAAATCCACCAACCAGATCGATCATGTTGTGATAGACGGAAGACACGTCTCCAGTGTTTTAGATCTGCCTGCGCTCCGAGGTCCTAACATCGACTCGGACTACTATCTTGTTGCAGCCAAGGTTCGCACCCGCATCTATGCAGCAAAAGCCGCACGCCAACAAAGACAAGGAAGGTTCGACGTTGTGAAGCTGCAATCACAACAGACAGCCGAACGATTTTCTACTCGACTGGCACACCTGTTCTCTGAGAGTAACAACTCGGTATAAGGGCTGCAACTGAAACCATTGGTTTTCGGAAAATGCAAAAGAACAGCTGGTACGACGAGGAGTGCCGTATCGCAACGGAGAGAAAACAGAATGCCTACCTCCCAACGTTACGATCGACCACAACACTTACAGGATGGGATAGATACCGAGAGTTGAGAGTTGAAGAGGAAGCGAGACTCATTTTCAGAAAGAAATGCGTGAGTACGAAGAGCTTGATAAGCTGGCTGACAGAGGTAATGCTCGAAAATTCTACGAAATATGGGGCGGCTTATAGAAGGTTTCAAAGGTGATCTAGTTACCGTTGCCCAGAGCATACTTAAGTTATGGAGGGAACACTTTTCCAGATTGCTGAATGGCAGTGAAGGCACAACGGCAGCAGACGTTCCATTGCAAAACCATGAAGAAGTTCGAATAGCAATTACCCGTCCGAAGTACAACAAAGCGGCGGAGGCCGATAGATTGCCGGCTGAGCTATTCAAACACGACGGCGAAAAACTGATAAGGAGCATGCATCAGCTTCTTTGTAAAATATGGTCTTGCGTATGCATGCACAACGATTGGAATTTAAGTATGCTCTGCGAAAACCACACAAAGGGAGACCCCAAAATTTGCGCCAACTACCGTGGGATAAGGATCCTCAACATCGCGTATTAGGTTTTATCGAGCGTATTGTGTGAAAGATTAATCACCGTCAACAAACTGATTGGACCTTATCAGTGTGGCTGTAGACCTGGCAAATCAACACCAATTCACCATGCGCCAAGTTTTGAAAAAGACCTGTGAAAGGAGAATCGATACACACCACCTCTTCGTTGATTTCAAAGCTGCTTTCGACAGCACGAAAAGGGGCTGCCTTTATGCCACAATTCTGAATTTGGTATTCCCGCCAAACTAATGCGGCTGTGTAAACTGACGTTGAGCAGCACCAAAAGCTTCGCCAGGGTCGGGAAGGACCTTTCCGAGCCGTTCAATACCAAAGGGGGTTTCAGACAAGGCGACTCCATAACGTGCGATTACTTTAATTTGCTGCTGGAGAAAATAGTTCGAGCTGCAGAACTTAATCAAGCAGGTACAATCTTTTATAAGAATGTATAGCTGCTGGCATATGCCGACTATATTGATATTTTCGGCCTCAACACCCGCGCCGTTATTTCTGCTTTCTCCAGACTGAACAAGGAAACACTCACAACTTGGCTCCCAAGTCACTGTTGACAGTCATAACTTTGAAGTCCTAAATAGTTTTGTATATTTAGGAATCAGTATAAACACCACTAACAGTGTCAGCCTGGAAATACAACGCAGGATAACTCTTGCCAATACGTGCTATTTCGGACTGAGTAGACAATTGAGAAGCAAACGACGAAGAAAAGCCAAACTTTATAAGTCATTCATAATTCCCGTCCTGCTATATGGTGCAAAGGTTTGGATGATGACAACAACTGATGGGTCGATATTGCGAGTTTTCTAGAGAACAGTTCTACGCTGGCTAGATCATGTTGTCCGAATGGTTGAAAACACTCCAGCTCTGAAAGTATTCGACGCAGCACCCGCCGGGTTAAGCAAAGGAAGGGAAGACCTCCACTTCTTTGGAAGTACCAAGTGGAGAAGGACCTGGCTTCGCTTGGAATATCGAATTGGCGCCATGTAGCGAAAAGAAGAAACGACTGGCGCGCGGTTGTTAACTCGGCTATAACCGCATAAGCGGTGTCTACGAAAATTAAGAAGAAGAATGGTGGAATCTCTAAATAAACTGTTCAAGTCGGACCTCTATGGATTATAATAGATTATGTGGACAACTATGGACAGAGTAAAGCAGACTTTTATTTATCTACTGTCAAGACTATTGTGAAGATCTCATGACCCAAACTAACGAGACATATTTGTACTTTTTAGAGAAATAAAATCGATTAGATTTTTCTTAACTGGCAGGAGTTAATAGTTAAGTTTTTTTCCCGTCTTCGCGCTTTCTCTTCACTAGGCTTTTGTATTAAAAATTTTTTAAAAGTCGATTCCAATTCCACTGGTCTACCATACGTTTAACCAAAATTTTTGTGTACAATAAAAAATTTTCTAATTTTTTTTTAGCAACAGGTCAGAAACGTTTGATAAAAATCCAATTATCCCCTAACTCACTATTACATACTTAGGTAATCCGTCATACTAAGCCAAACGTTGCTAAAACACAACGAACCCTCACTTTTCTTCCCCAGTGTCTCTATTTGAAAAGCACTTCCGATTGTGCTGTCAAGACAAGCAACAGCCAGCTGTCTGATATGCTGCTGACAAATTTAATACCACCAATTGCGACAGGCAAACACAACAAACGCATACAACACGCGGAATGCTATTGACACAACGCACTCCCACACTTCGTCCATCGTCGACGCGCTTAGCCGACGAAACCAGATGAAAATATTAGAAAATAGAACAGACATTTTAATGAAGTTTCACTGGCTGCTGGCAGCAAGAGGATTTTATATGACATAAGTGAGGCGTTTGTAGCGAAACAAGTGGGGGAAATGCTGGCTGTCACAAGCCATTTGGCTGAAATATGTTTGTGTGTGTGCGCGTGAGTAGGAAATTCTATGAAATCTGCAAATTGCCATGTCATTATTTGTTAACATCAAACAGCTGAACACATACATGCACACAGTAACAAGAACGTGGTATTAATGCTGCCAGCAGCATGAACAGCGAGCTGTGTCAGCAGAAAAATGGCCACCAGCAAAGTGCTAGCAATGTTGCCACCCGTTGACACATAGCTGTGACTCTATGCCTGTATGTATGTGCTGTGTTGCTGTTGCGTTTCTGTGCGGCAAGTGGCAAGTGGCAACTGACAACTGCTGTTGCTGGTGTCAAAGAGTGTAATTGGCAACTTGGAAAAGGGGCATGACACACAACAAAAACTACAGCAATGGTAACAACAAAAATCAGGTTAACACAGCGTTACGGCAAGCAGTAGTAACTTACTTGCAACATGGTTGGCTCAGCCAGTTAACATTATTCCTATTTTCCTTATATGTATTTATTCTTTTTTATATTTTCCTTGGGTTCTGTCAGTGGGCATGTTTAACTTGACAGCATAATATGGCTTAGTACACCATATAACTACCACAAAGAGCCAGAAAGATGCGCAAATGCAAGTTCAGAAACGGTTTTACTTGTTTTATTTAAACGGATATAAAAGAGTGGAACTTAATGCTTGATTTTTGTTATATAACTTTTTAATTTCGATGAGCCATTACTATTTTACAATATTCGAGTCATATTAATATATATAACGTCTCTGCCAAATAGGTGCATTGTGTTATCTTTAATTTTTATTTTGAATATTTTTCAAATTTATGTTGATTGCTCAGAATTTCATAAAAACTAAACTTATGTTTTAATCCACAGAAAGGTTTACCATCCCTTTAGTTTGCTTATATAAGTAGTTTTGTATCTTTTTATGATATCACAGCTATGGAATCCTTGAAAATTTTACAGTTGCTGTTGTGTGGACTCTACTTTAACACGAACACATGTATTTGAGTGGCACAAAGCATTCAGTGAAGGTCGTGAGGTCATCGAACACTTGTCCAATATGCCTTCATTAATGACGACAACAACTTGAAAATCGTCCTATAGCATCAACTTCTATTATGGATCGGCTCAACACATTTTGGTGAAAATTTTGGGTGTGAAGCGTGTGAAAAATATGCAAAACTGTGGATAATTCTATATGACAAGTTTATATACAGCATTCGGCATATTTATGTTCGCCTGTTTAACAAAACTACGTATTTTTGAGTTATCTTTAAAGTCTGACCTGACCACTGAAATTATTCAAATGGTCGTAGTATTTTAACTATGCAAAAGTAGCATAATAATTAGTATTTTAATTGAAGGCTGGTATGAACGGATATACAAGGTATATAACAAAGGATATAACGAGGAAAGGGGTTATAAATGTGATGTCGACATTGTCCAACAATATACCTAATGGCCCTCCAAAAATAAACCGATATCGAAAGAACTTAAATTTGCCAAAGGTGATCCCAACCGGGTTTCTAATATTGGATGAGAAATTGGATTAAAATAAGTCTATAATGAAAGCGATCATAAAGATTTGTGTTAAAAGCAAAATTTTTTGGTTTTAGTTTTTTTCCTTGATATTTTAAGTCTTCTCCATATTACTGTACAGTTCCTCGATTGCTATACAAATTTCATTTTGGATATACATACAAATTTAATAATCACCAAATAAACCCTAATAATTATTAAAGCAGAAAATCATGAAGGAAAATATATAAAAATCAATATTATAGTAGAGACAGATTGTACGATATTTAAAATTAAGTTCTAACCATACACAAAAATTATAAAAAAAAACCTTAAATAGTCGTTTACTAACCTTAGAAGGCGTTGGAGGTTATTTGAAAGCAATTTGAAAATTAAAAGTTTCCCGAAAGTAACACTTTTTACGAGAAACTTGTGGCTGGAAGAATAATGTTCTCAAAAGAACATTTCAATTGGCCATCTACAAAAAGGAGGAATTTGATGTGCTCCAATGAAAACAACATTGCTTAGCTTTGGTGGTGCCGGGTCCAGAACCAGATCAAATACATAAGATCATTCCAGGCACACTACAAACATTTTTAAACATGGTGGTCTGAGCATTATGGTGTGGACTTGATTTGCGTACTATGGTGTTAGTGCTACGTGTTTGTTGCTAAAACTGTTGAGGGAGGTTTTGTTATCATTTGTCATCTAGGAAATGTCTATAAAAAAGACGTTTGGACAGGATAATGATCCAACACATACGACCAAACTACCTAAAGAGCGGTTTCCAGAGCAAACACTAGACCTGAATCCAAGTCGAAGATTTTTTGGGAAATCTTAAACGAGTTGTAGTAACAACAAAACCATCAAATTTAATACAACTTTGGCCAACGTCAAGGAGGCATATGGACTAATCATAATGAGACGAGGTCAGGATTTAATATTCCGTATGAAACGTCGGTGTTTGGATGTAATAAAAAATAAAGGCTTCAGAATCATATATTAGTGGATCGAAAAGATTTACTATATAAAATTGAAATTTTTATCTGCATTTGTTTGTTTAACAAAATGGGCACTGTTATATTCATGAACAGGAACATTTCTTAATAATTCTTTTTGAATAAATCTGGTTAGCCAAAAAATAAATAAAAAAAAAAATAAAACTGTGTATATGCATAGAAATAGACATAAATTACTTTTTAGAGAGGTAAAATTCATAGTTTGTATTTTTAACTTAAATTTTGTATTTAATAGTTAGAACCCTAAGGCAGGTCCTAAAACGCCTCAAAGATTTTAAGCAAACAGTTGATGACTCATCCTTATTTTTGCTATTATATATGAATTAAATATATTTACAATATAACAATCTGCATACATATTGTTTAAAAAATCCATAATCAGTTTAAAATTCACAAAAACACATTACCTGTATCTGCTCAACACTTCACAAATGATAGCTCCCTAAATAGCAATTACAAATGCCTCTGCAATATTATGCAGATTAGAAGACAGAGATCTACATATTTTGCAATCATTAACTTGTTGAACCGCCTCTCGCTCCAGAGATTACATGTAATCTAGATGACACTCGCATAATACATATGCGTTTTCTGGATTACATAAGCTTGCCGGTAATCCATGTTTGCTATTTTTAGTGCTAAGCTCATGGATTCGTTTCCATGCCGCAAATGCAATAAAAGCTTGAAATGCTTGTAAAGGGCATTGTAATGCAAGCAAATATGTCAGTCAAACGAGGAGTCCATATTCACTCTTATACAAACACACATATGTAGACACTCGTACGAGCTGTCAAAAGGCGTTAATTCCGAGATTTATTTCATATTTATACATTGCAATTGCTGTCAACCGTGGCGAAGCGTTTCCAAATGTTATTGTTGTTGTCGTTACTACCGCTGTCAGTGTCAACAACGCTGATGAGTGACAGTTGTAAACAACGACTAAAGCAATAAATTTCTTAATCAACTTGGGATATTTTTTATGCACGAGTATTTTTATTTACTGTTACAGACACCTTTTTCCTGCATTTCTTTTTTATTCGTAGCGTTTACAGGTTGCCAGTGACATGATTGTTGCCACGTTTATTATGAAATTTTAATTTTTTTGCCGGTGTAATGTACTCGCGCGAAAAAATTAATCCGCTATAAAAGCCTTAGAGACCCCCGCAGCTCTAAATTCGCGTGAGTAGGGACGCGGAAAAGGAAATATGTATGCGTGTATATCAATGAATATGTGGTACTTGTATGTGTATGTCCTGCTTTATTTGGGTAGCTGCAATATATTTGGTGCGCAACATATAAATTTATTTTACAGTTAATTTACAATGCGATAAGCCGCATGAGTATGCCTTATGAGACGCGGTCGCACTGCGGCGTGTCTTGGCGGAATGAAAAATTAAGTATACGCCTAGGCATGGGTACGTGGAGCACCATTCGAGCGAACGAGCGTATGCTTGAGCGCCTCGAATATATGTACATGTACGGCACACCATACATACATACATGTATACTTAAAAAATATACATATTTACATATGTAAACATGAGCATTTGACTTATCTCGTGGCTTTTTAAAATCGTAAGTTTACGCTTACAAATACACATCTCTGCATATACATAAATATGAATGCATACTATACATACTTGGCTATATATATGCACATACATATATATTTTAAAAGCAGCACTTTTCCGTACTCTTGGCAGTCTCGTTTGCTTATTTCACATACGGAATTATGTCTGTACATACATACATATATATACATATTATATGTACATATGTTTGTACGTAGAAGTCATGTGTCAACAATACAAACTGATTTATTACATTTTGATAACCTCAAACAACAATAATAATAATTGCTGTCATAATTTATGGCAATTTCGCAGTACGTGAACTTTTTTCTCGCACTGTTCTCCCATATTTCAATTTTAAATTACTTTGTTTACAGCTGTAGCACCAGCGCAATTGCCTTTCAGATGCTGATTAATGCGCACGACTGTATAATTTACAAATGAGTACATATACATATTTACCTACATACATACAAACATATATATGCACATATTGCATATGTGTATAAATGTTTGAAGTCGCATTTAATAGGTTTTCTACTGACATAAGCAGCGTTTTGTGCATAAAGCTTGCATATATTTTTAAGTATGCAAATATATATAAAGTAACAGGCAATAAACCATAGCATTTCTTTGGCTGCCCCTAGTGAGCGTTCTCTTAAACTAACCCAAATCCCTATTAATCAAACTCTTATTAAGTTTAAGACCCCCTCTGTATTTGGCATGGAATCGATATATTAAATAATATACTCTCTCACCTTGCTGCTACAGATTATAGTCATTTTGTTGACCTAACGGTTGTTTGAATGACCTGAAACCAATCACTTTACATATTTATATCTATATTTATATATAGAAATCACGTGTCACGTTGTTTGTCCGCGATGGACGCCTAAATTACTGAACCGATTTTAGTAAAATTTAGCACACTGTGTTCAGTTCGAACCAACTTAAAAGATAGGACAGTTAAGTCAATTCAAAAAAACAAAAAAAAAAAAAAATTCAGTAAAAGCTCCTTAAATGAACGCTCTATTAAGCGGACATGTCCATTAACCATGGCCATTGTTGATATGTATTAAGTACAATCTATTAAGCGGACAACTCTATTAACTGCTCAGAAACGCTAGTAACCAGACATTGAGAAGGCAGAATTAACTTCGTTATTATTTCCAATGAAACTTATTTGTATAAACATATTCAAAACAAGTAAGGAAGGGCTAAGTTCGGTTGTCACCGAACATTTTATACTCTCGCATGATAAAGTGATAATCGAGATTTCAGAAGTGGTTGTGAACCGATTTCACCCATATTTGGTACATGTCATCAGGGTGTTAAGAAAATATTATGTACCGAATTTCATTGAAATCGGTCGAGTACTTCCTGAGATATGGTTTTTGGTCCATAAGTGGGCGACGCCACGCCCATTTTCAATTTTTAAAAAAAGCCTGGATGCACCTTCCTTCTGACATTTCTTCCGTATGGAGCCAAGAAATACGTGTACCAAGTTTCATCATGATATCTCAATTTTTACTCAAGTTACAGCTTGCACGGACGGACGGACAGAGAGACAAACATCCGGATTTCAACTCTACTCGTCACCCTGATCACTTTGGTATATATAACCCTATATCTGACTCTTTTAGTTTTAGAACTCACAAACAACCGTTATGTGAACAAAACTATAATACTCTCTTTAGCAACTGTCACTCTTAGATTTTAGTCTTAGTATTATAATTCTCTCATTTATGTATCTCTTTATTTATTCTCTCATTTAACCTACAATGTGCTGTAAACTACGATTGCTTATGTTTTCCTTTTATGTAAGTTGAGTTGTATTTTGACGKTCAAATAAAGAAGACGCCCAGCGGTCATTCTATCTGTCTAGTGACACAACTTTGTTGCGAGAGTATAACTATACCTCAAGTGCAATCCCTAAGATTCTTATATCGACAAAAACATTTCAATTTTATTCCTAAATAAAATTTTCACTGTATTGAATAGTAAAAAAATAGTTATTGTCTGTTGTATGTCTGTACAAGCTCTAGGGTCAGAAAAAATTGTGGTGGATTGGTGATACTTGGTACACATGATTCTTGGCAAAATAATAAGGTAAAAAGGGAAGAATGCCATGATATTTGTGGAGTTTCCATAAGGTGAAAAATGCAACTCGATCTGGTCGACCTATCGTTGAAAAAGTCGATGAAATTATGGAAAATATTGACCAGGACCATCACATAAGCAGCCATGACATCGCTAAGGAACTTAAAATTTTACAAAAAGAAGCTCGATGTTTGGATACCACATGAATTATCTGCGATTCTTTGTTGAAACGAAATGAAATCGAACCATTTCTGAAGCGAATGGGAACCGGGGACGAAAAGTAGGTCAAATGCGACAATAATATGCGAAAAAGACATAGTCCAAGCGTGGTGAAGCTCAATAAACGGTCGCAAAGCCAGGATTTACGCCTCGAAAGGTTATGCCGAGTGTTTGGTGGGATTGGAAAGCAATCATCCTCTACGAAGTGCTCCAGATTGGTCGAACGATTGATTCTACATTTTACTGTCAACAACAGTGCAATCGAAAAAACGAGCTTCGTCTTCCATCAGAACAACGCTAGGCCACACACATCTTTGATGACTCGGCAAAAACTGGGAGAGCTTGGCTGGGAAGATGCATCCACCGTATAGCCCTTACCTTGAACCGTCGACCTACCATTCGTACATTGCACAGAGTTACATATTAATGATCACATGTTTACAACATAACTTTACTGTCTGTAGCAAATCCAAGAACTCAAAATTTACATTCAAATATTTTTTTGGTCAAAACATTTTTTTGTGTTGTTCAAGGCAAAATAATGGAAACGTATTTTTTTATTCTGACACAATATGAAAATTTTTGGAGTTATGAATTTGAAAATTTGAAATTTAAAAATTAGGAACCTAACAATATAATGTGAATTTTTTTTTTTTTCATAAAAATAACTACACACAAATATGTATTTTCAAACTGAAAAAAAATTTTGTTAATAAAATTGAACTGTTTTCAACATATTTCCTGGATAGCTAACAATTCTAAACATTTTGCGGACTGGTTATTCTTATAACGAAATACTTTTATTCGTATACGTAAATATTGAAAGAAATTTTTTCGAGCGCTGAAATTTTGATAATTCACAAAACCAAAAGTTTTCATACTTTGTCGAAAAAATACATGTTCAACAATTTGCCTTAAAGAACAAAAACTAAATTTTTTTGCACGAAAAAATGTGGTAATATAAATTTTGGATAAAATGGCACATAATAATAATATAACATACAATATTTTTGTATATTTATAGCTTCAGTTTCCTCTTTTATAACTGTATATGTGCATATATGTATGTATATTAGTCATATCTTTGCTTCCTCGTTTACTTGAATTATTACCGAACGAATAAAGCTGCAGCAAATATGACATAATTGCCTATAAGTATCTCCTCGTAACACTATTTTTTATCAGCAACTTTTTATTTACAAACGTATTTGTGTATTTGTTAAATTATTGCTTAAATATTTGTCAGCAATTTAATTGCCTTTCGTAAGAATTATACAACTTAAAAAAATAAAATTGTGCAAATATTTTTAATTGCAGAAGCGCAAATATGCCTATCACGCTGCTCTGAAGCGAATTTAAATAAAATTTTTAGGTAAATAAAATTTTCACTTGGATTCTGTTTCTAGGTGATAATAGAAAGAAAATAAACGAAAAATGAAAAAAATCCACTTGGCGCTTTTTTTTTTTGGCATGCTTGAATAAATCTGGTAAATTGTGCACAATTTGCTTACGCACGTGCCCTTTGATTCGACCCATTGCGAAAATGAAATAACAAATTACGGAGAAAGAAAAAACAATAGAAGCAGAACTGATCACGCTTTCTAACGGTACACTTACCACAATGTGATCAAACGGCTAGTTCGTGAGAAATATTGAATTGAAAGTGTGCAGTTTCTTTTCGGTACAGTCCTTAACTATAACACCTGGACGTTTAGAAAAATAGTTTTGTATAATGATGTACTAATAAAAATATCATTTCTTTAAGATGTTAATTGCGAATTACAAGAAATCTGGAAATCACACTGCAAATAGTTCAAAATTATGTCTGCTTTGTTGGAAAAAAAGTAAAAAAATGCTAATTATACAAGGGAAAATTCAAATTAAGCTAAAGAATATGTTGGATCAGTTTGATTTTTCAGATGAAAGATTTCCTAGTGTATATGTTTTATTTGCAATTTGTCAGTGGATAAGGCGCTAAAGAATAAAAAAAACTTCAAAGTTCCTAACTTCAGTAAGTTAACATCAAGAAAAACGTGTTCTTCATCAGCTAGTGAAAATTTACATGCTTTCTCTGTTTTAAAATCAGTGACTTGCGAAATAGGAATCTACCAAACGTTAAATGTTTAAATGCTAGAAGCACATTAAAATAGAGTAAAAACAAAAATGTAACGAGGAAAGAAAAAGTTACAGAAAAAAAAATCGATAAGAGGTGTACCAAGTGTTTAGGATTATTTGGACGCGGTATAAGTCACAAATGCAATTTCAACAATGTAATTAATGCCATCGAGAATAAAGTAAACAAATTTTCGAGCAAGGAGAAAGATCATTTTGTGGCTAGACTTTTAAAAAATAAAATGCTTGAAAATGATAATGAAAAAAATGAGACCTTAAATAAAAATGGTGACAATTTATAAACATTATCACAATATCGTGGAAAGCCTCTGAAAGTGAATGTAAAAAAAACTGCGGAGAGTGTTCTGTCTCTCAATTTCTGCAAATGCATTACGAAAGATGCAGAAAAATTTAAGTTTAAGTAGAAGGAAGGGTTTAGTTGTCGCTCCCTCTACTCGGGCTGAGACTAAAAACTCTAAAATTATCGAACCAAATTTTCAAAATAAACTGGCTGATGATAGTCACTCTGTTTATAAATATTTTGAGACAAAAAAATTTGATTTTTTGAAAAAGAAGAAATTTTCTAATCACAGCTCTCCTCCTCCAGAAGATGCAGTTATATGTAGAGATTTATTAATTATATTGTGAATAGTCGAAGACAATCAGAAACACCGTACCTAAAGTTTGGTTTGGATGGTGGAGGTGGCTTTTTCAAAATCACGCTTTCGGTTCAAATGACTTATGAATCTTCGCTTGAAAGTCATAAAGAAAAACAAACAAAAAGTAATTACCACAAAGATTATCAAGATTCTGGTGTAAAAAAGATATTCGTAATCGGCTTAGCTCCTTCGACTAAGGAAAATTATGAAACGTTTCACTTATTTGGACAGCATTAGATATATGTAAATCGATTCCTTGACAACGGTTCAATAGCTACTGATCTCAAGCTTGCCAACATCGTTACTGGTCTAATGGGACATGGTAGTTCTCATCCGTTTACATGGTGTGAAATATCAAATACAGATAGTTTATGTCTGCTAAAAAAAAATTAATATTTCTGTTAGTAATTCATTTTCTTGATTAAGTTGGTATTAAAAGTCGAAAAATGATAAAACTTTTCCAAATTTTCCAATTTAAATTCTAAATTTTCAGCAAAACATAATTTTAGTACCACATAAAAACTCTTTTTGACAGCTGACATTAACTACTTCCAAAATATACCGTAAACTTTTGTTTGGAAATGCATTGCTAGGGTGATAATATTATTTTTCAAAAGAGAAACTTTGAAAATGAAGCAAAAAATTTTATTTTCGCTGCCAAAAAAAAAGGCGCCAAGTCGATTTTTTTCATTTTACGTTTATTTTCTTTCTAATAACACTTATAAAGAGAATCTACTTAAAAATTTTATTTAAATTCGCTCCAGTGCACACTGTGCTATACAACGAGCATGCTGAAATGTTCGTATTGTTTTTAAGAAAAACAAACGATTTATTTTATTATTATTATTTCACTTTTTCGTCATTGAGGGCTGGTTAAATAAGTCTGAGTTGCAGCACACCATCTACAACAGAACACCCCACGCCACGAAACAATTCAGCCATTAATCCAGCAACCACGCTCATTCCAGATATGAGGACACTCTATAAACCACCGGTAAGGAAGCAAAAGGATATGACGAGATATCTCATGACTCTCTTACGCAATATCATTGAATTAATACAAAGGTTATACACGAACCCCATTAGAAGAATAGATTTCCTGAAGAATTATGATATATCCCGTCATAATACTGTTTTGCAAACTTTATAGCAGATGAGAGTATCTCAGACTCGGTTCATGTCAATTTTTATATCCTGTAGAGGGTACATTAAATTTGCATCGAAGTCTATAACACCCAGAAGCAAGCGTCGTAGACCCTATAAATTATACATTTAAATGATCAGTTTTGAGCTAAATCGATTTAGCCATGTTCGTCTGTTTATATACCGATTAGTCCTTCAGATTTTAAGATATCGTTTTGAAATTTTGCTAACGTCATTTCCTCTTCAAGAACCTGCTCATTTGTCGAAACTGCCGATATCGGACCACTATAACATATAGCTGCCATACAAACTGAACGATCGCAATCAAGTTCTTGTATGGAAAACTTGCGCATTTGACGATCCATTTTCACGAAATTTCTATATTATATGGCATATATTAGTATAGCATATAGTTTCCATACAAACCGAACGATCATATCAAGGGTTTGTTTGGAAAACTTTCGCATTTGGCGTGGTTTCTTCACGAAATTTGACATGGTTTACTGCTTAAGGTAATAATATAATTTCCAAAAAAAAATTTCAGATCGGATTACTATAGCATATAGCTTCCATACAAACTGAACACATAATTACTAATAGAAATGCACCTGTGAAGGGTATTTAGCTTCGGTGCAACTGAAGTTAACGTTTCTTTCTTGTTTTCAGCTCGCTTTGCTTCCGCCGCTTGTTGCTGCTGCTTGCCACTTGCCGCA
>NW_017535298.1:0-3494 GCF_001853355.1 Bactrocera latifrons
GTAATTGGACCTAAAGAATTCAGCGAACATATTAGAAATGGTGTGATTGTCACTGGACATACTAGAYATACTAGATATTTCATAGCGGACGGAAAATTAGAAATCCTGCGTTTGGAGTTGACGAAACCATAGAACAATTTTGGAGTACGTATAATATTATTTTTTACTTTATTTATATAATTATTATAACATATTTTGTTAAGTGCAGCAAATTGTCGACGCAATTTAGAATATTTTGAATAGTCAGCAAAATTATTTAAAAAGTTTAAAAGCACGCAATTTTCTATTTTTTAATTTTCATAATTATTTTGAAAACCCTAAATTAGAACTAATTCTTTTAAGTTTAAAATAGTTTCATTAAAGTGGGAAGCACTAAATTCAATATTCAAAATTCAAATTTGTAAATTCAATATTGTAATCTGGCCAGGTGACTTTAGAAAGTTCGTAATTAGTCTTCTTAAAATTAGCTTTCGCAAAGTTGAACCGAAAAGAAAGGTCCTGTGTATTATTATAAGCAAAGTTGGCTATGGTTTCGATGTTAATATCTAAAGCAGGATGATACGAGTCCTCTGGCCGAACCAAAGGATCACTTAGGACAACAGAGAGCATCGAAGCGTTATCAACATAAGCTAGATCTAAGAATCTAACATGGGGCTATCATCGAGGGCCCCATAGACCTAAGGTGGCGGTGCATTCCTCAATTATTTTATCTTATCTTATCTAGGTCTAAGAACTTACCCAACTCATTTGAAATTATATTAATTTGGTTAAGACCCAAGTCCGACATTTCATCTAAGAACTCGTTAAAACATAAGCGAGTACTAATAGGAATGGTGTAATCATCAATAGATTTCCATGATACCCACGGTAAATTAAAATCTCCCAAGGCAATCATGGAATCAGTGTTATTAGCCATTGAGAAAACATTATTTATTAATAAATTTATTTACTTTTACAAATATGTCCGAGTGAGGTGATATATAAGATTAAGTAGATACGGCCAGTATTARCGCAAATAAGAATGCACTTAAATTCTATGAAGTCTGCATGCGGAACCTCGACTTCTTCAAATGGAATTGAAGAATGAACAGCAAGCAAGACACCACCTAATTTTTTGTTCGCTGCTGAATATTTCATTATCAAAAAGGTAGGGCTTTAGCCAAGTTTCTGTGAAAGTAGTGATTTTAAAGTTACAAAGAATGTTATTTAAATACAAATCTAAGTTTTGTATTAAGCCCTCTAACATTTTGATAATAAATAATCAGCGAGCTATCGTTAATTAGTCTTTTGTATCCACGGGATTTCTTTRCAATTTAGTGATAACTACAGGGGGCTTATCACGTTTGTGCTCGAATTCGCACACAAAGACCCCAGATGGCCGGAATGAATTGTCAAGTATCAATCGTTTTCTTTTTRAGGAAGATACAGTGGTATCTTCATCAGACAGACGTTTACGGTTAGATGAAGGTTTTGGATTCTCTTCTTGCACATTTAGGCATTGAAATGATTTAAACGACATTTCATTATGTCTAAATTTTTCAGTAAGGTTTTCGAGCTCACGGCCAATCTCCTTGAAACCATTGCGCGGCTGCTTAAAATCTTTAAATAATTAAATTTCTGTTGGTCTGCATTTTAAGCCAGACCAGTGCAAGCCCTTACTGTCAAGAATAGAATCCAATATCCTATCTGTCAGTGCAATACATTTAAGATGGGCAAGCCCATCACAAAGCCAGCAAGAAGCAAAGCGTTCCGACTCGCCTTTCACAGAGCAGTTCGGAAAGTTACAAATCATAATTAACAAAAACAATATTGAATAAAAATATAAAAAATGTTAAATAATAAAAGTAAAATGAGTAATACAAAAATATTTATACCTAATGAATGAAATAACAAGAAAAACGTTAACTTCGGTTGCACCGAAACTAAATACCCTTCACAAGTGCATTTCTGTTAGTAACTTTATGTTCATTTTGTATGGAAGCTATATGCTACAGTAATTCGTTCTGAACAATTTCTTCTGATATGACATTATTTCTACAAACAATAACTCATACCAAGTTTCGTGAATATATATCTTCAAATGAACAAGTTTCCCAAGCAAGCATTTGATTCCATATATACTATAGTAATCCGATCTAAACAATTTCTTCAGATATTACATTATTGCCTTAGAGAATAATCTATACCAAATTTCGTGAATATGTCTTGCCAAATCTGAATGTTTTCCATACAAAAACTTGAATCCGATCATTCAGTTTGTATGGCAGCTATATGCTATAGAAATCCGATCTGAACAATTTCTTCGGAGATTACATTGTTGGATTAAAAAATAATCTATACTAAATTTCGTGAATATATCTTGTCAAATGTGAAAGTTTTCCATACAAGAACTTAATTCCGATTGTTCAGTTTGTATGGCAGCTATATGTTATAGTGGTCCGATCCGAAGGGAAAATGACGTTTGCAAAATTTCAAAACGACATCTTAAAAACTGAGGGACTAGCTCGAATACATACAGACAGACAGGCGGACATGGCTAAATTGACTCAGCTCAACATACTGATCATTTATATATATACTTTATAGGGTCTCCGACGCTTCCTTCTGGGTGCTACAAACTTCGTGAAAAACTTAATATACCCTGTTCAGGGTATAAAAATAGTTGGTTATCAAAGATAACAACCAATGTAGCGAGCAGTTTGAGATGCACTGTAACACACGAAAAGTAAGAAACTCGCAAACAGCTGTGCACAAAGATGGAAACGAATAAAAACAAGAAAGACATTTAAGCAAGCAATATAAATTAACACTAACATTGCACTATTTAAAATGTAGCACAAAAACAAATTGAAAATGACTCAGCGGAATAAATTAAAATTAGCCAACACACAATTAAAGTAAATTTCAATTGCTTTAATAGAACAATATAACAGTGATACTTATCTAAACGGATCACTTAATTCAGATAATTTCACCACAAAAATTTTAAATATTATATAAATTAAACAAATTTCTAAGAGCACGAAAGCACAGCTCTACGCGAGGAAAGTTGCCAGATAACAACAATAATCAGTCTCCTCCTTCTTTTCTCTGTGGTGCTCACCAATTTTCTGCTTCCCGCTAAGCATTATTCTTGTGCGCGTAATTGCATAGTTGTAACAACACACTCCAATGTCCCCCGGGCCACCAAATTTGGGGGACAATAGGTTTGCTTTATTAGCTGAACGTCCCCAAGCCAAACGTAAAAAAACAATATTAAACCCCTGATTCTTCCCGAACTACCTAAAACTAAACAGAACAATCCAAAATTCCTTACTATTTCAGCAAGTGATTCAACAAAACCAAAATCGAAATACTCTTTGTTTGCAGTGCATAAAGCATTGRAAGCTATAAGCAAAGAAATAATCTCAATTTCTGAACTACGGGATGGTAATTTGTTGTTGCTGGTAAAAAATCCAACAGTTGCACAAAAGTTTTTAAATACTAAGCGATTG
>NW_017535298.1:5754-11142 GCF_001853355.1 Bactrocera latifrons
TAAATCCCAGTTCTAATCCTAAAAAGATTTGGTCAGACATTAAAATGCTAACTGGCTCAACTTCCCAAGTCAATATAAACTTAGTTAGTAGCCCAACTGGTCCAATATTCGATCCCAAGGCGATAGCTGAACAGTTTGAATCCACTTGGTCTACGTATTCTAGCGACGGCAACTTTAGTTCCGCTTTTATAGATAAAAAATTTGAAACTCTGAGTCGCAGCTAATCAGCTTAACTCACCAGCTAAAATAAAAGAATCAGAGATCACTTATCTAGAATTCGAAAGTACAATATCTGCTCTGTCAGGTAAAACTCCTGGCCTCCTTGCCTCCACCGCTTAAGTTACGATTAATCAATCTGTACAATCAAATATTAACGGACGGAATTTATCCACAAAACTGGAAAATTGCAACAATTGTTCCTATACCAAAGTCTACCAACCCGTCCTCAGAAGTTCTAAATKATAGACCTATTTCACTTATATCTTGCATGAGTAAGTTAATAGAAAAACTCGTTTCAAAACGCATTATGTGGTATACTTCTAAATACAGTTTAATCAGTCCAAACCAGTTCGCTTTCAAAGAAGGGCAAGGAACTTCCGACGCGCTCCTTCTCTTTGAAAGTTTCATCTCATATGGTTTGTCTTCCCGCAATCACATCTCTACACTCAGTCTAGATTTTGAAAAGGCTTTTGATCGTGTTGGAGCTCACATAGTTCTACGTCAATTAGAAGAATGGAAATTTGGCAATAAAATATACYATTTTATCAAGTCTTTTCTCACTAACCGTAAACTCAAAGTAAAATTAAATAATGTTTTTTCCAGTTTACATAACCAACAAAATGGTATCCCCCAAGGATCCCCCTTTCCGTAATGATATTTGCTATCGATCGGAAGGATATCTTATTACTCGTCAAAAACTTCCTTAAAGAACAGAAAACAAATTCTTGGAACAGTGTGCAAACCCACTCGCACCTGCTAAACGGTTCAAATAAACCACGCTGCGAATTCTGCACTTATCCATCGCTTACAGTTAAACATCTTCTCGATGAATGCACTAGGTTTAGTGCAACTAGAAACGCAGTATTTGATGACCAGCCCATTTCAAATACGCTCAACGCTTTTTCTGAAGAAAACATCGACAAGGTAGCCGAATTTTTGTACAAAACTCGCCTTAGAAAGTTAATTTAATTCTTTAATTGTAATTTATCTTAGATTCAAATAACTTCTTTACTAACATCAATTATTTTAATAATTGTACTGACAGGAATATTGATCTCATATTTACCTTTTACATGCTAATATATTAATATTCTAAGACAATACAGTTTTATTAAAGCAGTAAGCCGTAAGCCCTGGCAGCTAGTGCTTCTTACTCCGTAAATAATAATTGTATTATTATTTTTCATTTAATAAATAAATAAATAAATAAAATAACAACAATAATAATACCAAATTAATAAATGTATACTTTTATACTTTTATCCAAGCTAACAACAAATACTAAACGACACACAATAAAAATTAACTCATAGACTAAAATACCAACACAACATTTGACTGTATTCCTCTAAAGATAAATTAGTGAAAGGTATCAAAAATACTTGACCATCAATTTACTTAAATTATGTTAGAAAGTTATTCGAATCGCTAAACGACAGCGTCTTTGAGATTATTCTATATAAATGCTTCCTTGACAGTGACAAATGTTTTCCGCCTCGCAAAGTTTAAGAAATGGAGGGGAAAGAGTTGATTGTTAGTCTTCGCCTCCTTCGAAACACATTCGTTGGGTGAAGGTCACTGTGGAACAATATTCCGTCTTCAATTACAAAACTACACATAAAGTCCTTCAAATTGAGTTTAAACGGCATCCACCGTTGCTTTGAAGTATTCTCATGGCTGTACTGGTTATCTGGATTGAGCAAACATGACTTCTAAGTGCCTGAACTACATTGAAACTTATGATTGGTCGCATCAATGGCGGGGATCATCGTATACAAAATCCAAGTGTTCTTTAATTTCATTGAGCGAAGTTCCTTCCAGAAACAAGAATCGAATCACTCTTGCGCATATAAATTCTGACAAAAAATTACCCTGAATTTGCATTTAAATTTCCCGGGTAAAAGATATTTAGAAAAAATTTATTATGTAGGTTGGTAGGACTAACTTCAATTACTAAGCCAGATATGGGCGCGATTCCTTGACCAAACAGGTTGTTTACAACAGCTTCTTATGGCAAAAAGCCTTGGTACAAAGCCTTCAAATACAGTCGAAATCTTCAGGCAAGTGTTAGAGAGATTGCAAGAGAGCTCCACATTTCTCCCGAGTCCKTTTAAATGAGTTTGGTGGAAATTTTGGGTATGAAATGCGTTTAAAGTCGAAAAGGCAATGACTACCATCGCGCAGTCACCGTATTCATCAAATTTGGCTGCGTGTGACTTTTCTTGTTCTCCAAACTCCAATTATCGCTCCGTGAAGCCCGTTATCAGTCGACCGAAGAAATAAAACAAAATTCGTTGAAGGAGCTGAAGGCCATCGAAAAAATTGCTTATGAAAAGTGTATCGAGGACTGAAAATATGGTTGTCATAAGTGTATTACATTTGGTGAAGATTACTTTGAAGGCGTCAAAATAAATATTGTTGAGCAATTAAATATTTTGCGTTTTATTAATAAATCAGGGTTCTTTTTGTCAAAATGTATTCCTATGAGGTCAAAASTTAATTTCGACAGGACAATTTGTTTGGGTTAAATTGGGGTAGAGACCCGAATTAAGAAATTTCTAGTGTCTCGAAAAATCTATTTTTCAAAATTCTTAAACAACAAGTGCCCCTTCTCTTTGTGTTCTTCTGTTTTTAATTGCAATTTTTAATTGAATTTGTGATTTACTTATTATTATTTTATTACTCTCAGAGTACCAAGGAATGCATGTTTTATCTCTTGTTTTAATTTCTTTAACCGGCTTTATATCAGAAATATGATGACCAAAAATTGCTCAGAATCCAACATTCGATCGACGCTTGTGACCGATTATTTTACCAAAAATCACATTTTAACCATTGACCACTCCCCGCATTCACCTGATATGGCACCGTGTGACTTCTTCCTTTTAGGAAAAATGCATTTGCCCATGGAAAGAAAGCGTTATGCAGATGTAGAGGCCATTCAAAAGGTTTGCACCGGCATACAGGCGGCCATACCGGCCAACGAGATAAAACACTCGTTCGGCAGGTTTTCTTTATTTTGAATAAAATAAATTGATTTTGCCGAAAAACCATTTGTTCCGTTTCTTTTTTAAACTCCTGTTTACTTTGGAATGCGCCTTGTATTTGAATTTTTGACACACATTTTAAAGTTAAATGAAAAATATCTGTGTAGACCTTTTTATTACCTACAACACTACCATGCCACTTTTTTCTACAGAACTCGTAGTTTCGCCGGAAATCGAGGTAAAACCATTCCTAACCCTAAAAAATTAAGGCACACTCCTTCCGTTCTTATAAATTATATTTCAAATTAAATTAGGAATAAACAAACTTCCAATGCATATGGATATTTTCTTATTAAATTTAATAAACAACCAAGTAATATTATATAATAATATTATATAATAATTATATAATAATATTACGTATTGGCACGATCAGGATTATTTTTTTTAAAGGAGTACTACGCGATAGTACTTCAGTCACCCCGGGTATTGGCTCGAGAAGAGTTATTTTTCAAGAGTGTCATGATCTTATTACAATATTAAATAGTAATACATAACAATTTTTAATTTCAATGATATGCATTTTTTAATATTGTCATAGAGTTTTACTTGTTTGTGTTTATTAAATATAAATCAAACGCTGTCGTTGAAAATTCTTTACATTTGGTATTTAATATGTGACAACGTTCGTTTTCATCATAATTGTAAACAATCATACCTTTTCAAGGATGAGTATCCAAATGAAATTTATAAATTTAGCTAAATAAAAAAACAAAAATGAAATTTCAACTTATTTCAAGGTTTAGAGTTTATATTTTAATATACAAAGTGAACAAGTAAGGAAGGGATATGTTCGGGTGCAACCGTACATTTTAAACTCTTGAGACTACTTTAAGGTGTAAAACCTCAACTGGAGAATCGAAATCCAAGCAATTTTATATATAAACCCTGTACTGACAGGCACATTCCGTTTATTAGGAAAGCGAAAATCGTTAAAGATATGTATTATCTATACTAGGCGTGTTTTATTTGACCAGCAAATTAAGCTATTAGCTAACTTTGTATGGATGACTTAGCGAAYATAATTATGTTGGCTTGTTATAAGCAATCATAGCTTGTATATTGAACTAGAGACATGGCCAGTACATCGCTTTTTTCATTCACAATGGCTATTATTCTAAAAAAAAGTAAAGTTCATTTTAACAAACCAAAATTACAAAATTTTGTGTGTTTGTTTAAGTCAAAATTTATACAAATATAAACATTTGTTATAATTTTTTTGTATTAATATCATCAAATCAATAAAACAATTTATTGTATAGCAATTTAATATCTCGTTTACAAATCGAAGAATTCAAACTAACCGTTTCTCCACATCAGACATTTTGAAACAAATTGAATATCAGCTGCCACTTTCCGCCGGCATTGAGAACAAACTTTAAGCGAAGATATGAAATATAAGTGTGTTTTATATGTCTATGCTTTAGCTAATAGCTTGTGATGGTCAATAAAACACGCCTTTTACATCTTAGTTTTGAAATTTTTTTGATACATACAAAGTTTCAACGAGATATCTCTATTATTATTATTATTATTAAGACGGACCTATATCTATCTCGCTTAGATGATACGTACAAACGTTACGTGAACAAAACTATAATAATATTTTAAGAAAAAAGTTAAAATTTTGAATCTGTTTAAATCGGCTGTTAATAGCACGTCTTATATTGTATATTTATGGAACTAAAAATAGCTTCATAGGTCCCGCCATCACCAGAGATAAATAATATTCAATATATCTGGAACTTTTTGGAAAACCTTAATCCAAAACATCGAATTTCATCAAAATAAGACTAAAAAACTGGATTATCGACTTAGYGGGTATACAAAGCCGAAAATAATACTAGAAACTATGTAAACTTTATTTGTTCACTGTAAGTGTTAGCAACATTATTTTTGCATATTCCTCCGCTAGAGAGCTCTCCTATCCCATTTATACCGAAATTTGTTGTTTTTACCTGAACACCGAAGTAATCGATCGTGCCATGTTTTAAACGTAAGATTGAACTAAATAATCTATAAAATTGTTTATGTATTTTTTCATTACTTGATTATGGGCATATATTTTGAAATATCATATATTTCTAAATATTTTAATTTTTCTTCCAGAATTTTTTTTTCC
>NW_017535299.1:0-4990 GCF_001853355.1 Bactrocera latifrons
ACGCACGCGTTTTCATTTTTATCGTAACACCGTGACAGGCAATTAGACTCTTATTATATTCGCGCATTCCCTAAGTTATATTTTCGCTTCTCAAAAACGTTTGAGAATTTTTCAAAAATTTTTTTGGTTGGATTAATTTTTTATTATTCTCTGGAGGGTAACTTTGGTGGTGAAAAACAGAGTAATTTAATTTGTTATAAGCTGGAATATCCCCCGAGGGTGGTGAATCGCAGCTTTTATTAATGTAATTTATTGGTTGTACAAAATATTAGTTAGAGTCTTTAGTTTTTTTTTGGTTTTTTGAGTCTAGGACATACCTTATTATCGTGATTGCCCTTACAATAGTTGCAATATGACAGTTTTTTATATTTAATACTTGGGCTATTTCCCATTTCTAAAATATATTCTAAATATAGTTAATTTTTATTTAAACTTACAAATATATTCTCTCGCTGTCTCTGTTATAATTCCCGCTAATGATGCAATTGTTGCCGCTGCTGTTGTTACCACTTGTTGATGATGCTGTTTTATAAGATATTTGTATTTTGTGATTTAAGTCACTCTTTCTGTTATTGCAATTTTGTATTTTGTTGATTAATTATGTTTTAATTCATTATTTTAGTTATTGATTTTTAAATCAATTATTTAAAAACTTTTAAATTTCGTGTTTTTATTATCTTGCGATTGTCACTCGTTGATTGTTCTCAGTCATTTTATTTCAGTTTTGACCTTTTGGTCACTGTCATATCTCTAATAAATTAATTAAACAAAATTTTTTAAATTTCTTGTTTTTATTATCCAGCGATTGCCACTTCGTTGCTTGTTCTTACTACTACTACTTTGCTTTTTTTACTTTTCAAGTAAATGATTTAAATTTTTTTCTTGGTTTTGCTATTTATTTTTTATGAAAGTTTTTCATTTACACTTTTTTCCTTAGTAGGCACTTGGAAATATATAGCCACTGTTTGCATGGTCAAAATCGTGCTTGGCGACTTTAACGCCAGGGTGGGCAAAGAAGGTATCTTTGGTACAACGGTCGTTAAATTCAACATCCACGAGGAAACATCCCCAAATGGGTTGAGGCTGATCGACTTCGCCGGGGCCCGAAATATGGTTATCTGTAKTACTAGATTCCGGCATAAGAAGATACATAAAGCTACCTGGCTGTCTCCAGATCGATCATGTTGTGATAGACGAATAGACAGATGTGCGTGCGCTCCGAGGTCCTAACATCGACTCGCACCACTATCTTGTTGCAGCCAAGATTCGCACCCGCCTCTGTGCAGCAAAAAACGCACGCCATCAAACACAAGGAAGGTTTGACGTCGAGAAGCTGCAATCACAACAGACAGCCGAACGACTTTCTACTCGGCTTGCACTCCTGCTCTCTGAGAGCACTCGTCAACAACTCGGTATAAGGGAACTGTGGGACGGCATTTCAAACTCCTTCCGTACAGCTGCAACCGAAACCATTGGTTTTCGGAMWGTRCAAAAGAACAGCTGGTACGAYRARGAGTRCCGTGTCGCAGCGGAGAGAAAACAGGCTGCCTACCTCGCAACGTTACGATCGACCACAACACGTGCGGGATGGGATAGACACCGAGAGTTGAAGAGGGAAGCGAGACTTTTGTAGAACCTATAACGGTGATCTAGTCACCGATGCCCAGAGAATACTTATATTATAGAGGGAACACTTCTCCAGCCGTCTGAATGGCAGTGAACGCACAACGCCAGGAGAAGGCGACTCCTATTCCCCAATCGATGACGATGGAGCAGACGTTCCATTGCCCGACCAGGAAGAAGTTCGAATAGCAATTACCCGCCTGAAGAACAACAAAGCGGAGGGGGCGGATTGATTGCCGGTCGAGCTATTCAAACACAGCGGCGAAGAACTGATAAGGAGCATGCATCAGCTTCTTTGTGAAATATGGTTAGACGAGAGCATGCCCAACGATTGGAATTTAAGTGCGCTCAATAGGGAGGGTCGATTCCGGACTTTTTCGATTCGGGATTTCTAATAGTGTGGAAAAGTTCCCTTAGTACTTCCTGATTCCAATGCAACTTTTTGTTTTGAGATAGGATTGCATCTTCAACCCCTGAAAGCGCCTGAAATACGCATCTTATGGCAAAATGTATAAAACAAAAGTTATTTGTCACGTCATTTGCTACGGAAATGGTATGTGTGATCATGGCCGTAGGACGAACCGTTCCCGAGATACGAGCGAAAATGCGGCACGCCACAGCGCAAGGTGAAAATTGTTGCAGCTCTCAGCTAACCTGTATTGGTCACCCGGAACCCACCGCGTGCAGGTGGCTGCTTTTTGGGTTTCTCCCAAGCTCAACCCAACCAACCAAGCATATGTCAGGCTTGTTTTAGTCTGAATCTGTGTCAAATTTATTGATAAAATCAGATTTTGTACAAAACTTTGGCACTTGTTGCCTAGATTTCAGTGTAGAGCGTATAAAACGATCACGAGATTGGGGGMCAATAACTTTAGAAGATGCCTCTATCACCAGTTTGACGGTTCTCTCGACTGCCACGGTGTGAGAGGGACACTCACTAAATTTCCATACCTCTGCAGTGTCACCCGACAACCCTTTTATGAATTCTTCGTTAGAAACTGAACAAAGAATTGGTGGAACAGTCAAGGTAATAGTCTTCCAGTTAATAATATCGTAATAATTATTAGCTTTGAAATTCAGATTTGGCACTTTATTACATCTAAACCTAACAGGTACAGTGTCAGACTCTGCTTCTCTGGCTGCCAGAAGACGGTCAACGGCCAACTTTCTGACTTCTATCCGTTCTTCAGCCATCATACTAAGGAGAATGTTTTCTGGAAGAGCAAAGAAGGCATTCTGTTGAATGGATGAATCGACAACCTTGCGCAGTTTAGCAGGTAATTATCTCGACCTTTGAATTGCAGCATAGAGATCTTTGATTGAACTGTTGAACCTTATTGAGAACCACAAAGGTGAGTAAACTGTAAGTATGTACTTGAAGAAAGTCTTTATTTCCTTTGTTGTTTTGTCAGTAGAAATGTATAATCTCAGAATTCTATTTGCACAGGTGAGACAGCGAGATTTGCACATGTTACCTGAATGCATCGACGCTAAATCTGAGGAACATTGACCGGAAATGGTCTGTGCTAAGTTGGGTCGGATTAATACCCTCAGAAGGTAATTGGCAGGATGGAAAACTTTCAAATGTGACAACAGGCAACTTCTCATAATCAGGGAGCAGTTTACCTATGTCGCCAGAGAATGTATTTGGACTCTTTGAGACACCATCTATGTGTTCGAAAAGAGCACGAAGAGGAAGTTCGTTGAAATGTAGAAGACAAACAACCCACTGTAGTGGCCTACCTATTCTTTCCTCTAGTTTCCGAATGATTCTACCTCTCCAACCTGTGTTCATGTTGGTGCCATCAGCACCGACTACTTCTAGATGTCCCATATCAACTGAAWTGTCTTGTAAATGTTGCCATATAGCTTGCGTCTCATCCCCCGGAAGTAGAGGTGATGTGGCGAAAGTAATGACAACCAGGTTCCGCTATAAGAGAAATATGTTCCTCTTTGACAGTGTCGYGGTAGTACTTTTCACCTTCGCTGACTTGTGTAAGTGTATTGTCTTTGCAGCCGTCAAAATACAACCCATATACAGAGTCAATACTTTCGGTGTTTTGGAGCTTAACTCCAACACTTTTTTTTTGCCCGACTAATGTTGCATTTGTCAGTGACAAAGCTAGCCTGATCCTCTGTTACCAATCCTGCTTTTTTGGCATCCAGAAAAGCAGATGAAACACCCAAGGCCGCTGCTCTATCACTTACTTTAAATCTTTGGGCAGCTAAGGCAATGTGTTCTTATACTAGTGTGTTTTGTTTGGTTTTAGAGTATGGAAGAGAAAATTCATCAGAGAATCCATGTGCGACGCACCTACATTGTTGTCATATGTATGAGAGTCTGGCTGATCTGAATGGTCACGTGTTCTAGCTGATAATTTTCTGATAAGTGTTGATGTTGAACGACGTTTTGAAAGCTTTTCTTTACGCTCATTTTTCTTTGTAATCTTTTTTGTTTCAGGTAGATCAACACTTCCAATGGGACCAATTCTTCTGGTTCTCTGGTCCAAGAGAAATGGTTGTTCATTGATAGTAACTTTCCTTTCCTTTGGACAAGTGCAAGAAGAAAAATAAATGCGATTACAATAAGCGATGTCAGATAATTTTCCGGCAGAAGAGACAAAGTCGTCTCTTTTAGAGCTCAAACCTATTGGTTTACGGTTTTTCAAATTTGAAAATTTTAATTAAATGCCGCTAGGGAAGCTAAATTGGCCACAGTGCAGGGAGGGCATTTAAATTCCATTATTTTTAAAACTAATTAAGCTATATTTAACGAAATTCAATGATAGTTTACTTTACTCACTGAACTGAACAGATCAACTGATCTGACTAAGTATATTTTTAAATAAAATAACCAATAATAGGCGAATCAAATCACCCTAAACTTAACCCAATGACCGTACAAATAACGTTCATAATTGTTTATTCAAGAAAATTGTAGACAAGAATCAGTTAATCCCTGACCCGACAGAATTGATTTCAGCAATGTTGCCTACATCCTAAACTTAAACAATGTTTGAAATTTCGGGCCTAATTGCTCATTTTTAACTATACCGTATACAGAGCATTTTATGAATTAAATTACGAAAATTACCACTAACTGGAACAATCTAATTCACTATAAAATCCTCTAGCCACTGAAACCAAAAAATATCGCTTTAACGCATGCCTAAACCACCATATCTAGTGGAAAATCCACTAAGTTAGCAACACTGCGTACGTGTGAAGTTAGTTTGCACAATTGTGTTAAGAAATGTCGACCACTGGTTTATAATAAATATATAAACGTACGTATGTTTAAATTGGTGCATACATGTATGTATGTAATTTTTTTTTCTATTCGGTTTTCTCTACCTTTTTCTTTATA